>NC_084634.1:40775910-40785910 GCF_033978795.1 Nerophis ophidion
GTGGCTGATTGGCACCTGGCCACACCTGGTGTCAATCAGCCAGCCACTATTTAAGACCTGTTTTCTCCTCCAGTCAGGGCTGGATTATTGTGGTGTCAATGTCATTTTCTACTTGTCATTCCTACTGCTCGTGTGAATGCAGCGTAGCGGTAAGCTATATTTGGTAGTTGTTTTGTAGCTTACTGTTTTTTGTTCCCTGCTTCCGATTAGTTTGTTCATAGCCCTTACTTTGTTATATCCGCTCATGTGCGTGCTTTTTGTTCGTAACCTTTGTTTGTTCTAGTTGTAGTATTTTATGTTAAAATCATGTTTGCTCACTCCATGCCTGCCTGCATCTCTGCATCTTGGGGTTGGTGGTCAAACAACCCTGACAAATCCTGCATGACAAAGTCACACTACTTGGAAAATCAGTTGACGTGATCTGATCAGTTGCACTGACCATACCTTCAATTATTTGGACTTCAGTTCATTTGTAAAAAATTAAATATATTTGTGTCACGCCCATGGGATCATGTTTTGTTTTTGCCATGTTTGGTTTTATTTTTTGGACACTCAGTTCCTGTTCCTGCACTTCCTTGTTTTCTTTGTTGCCATGCCAACTCATTAGTTTTCACCTGTCCCCATGTCCTGCATCTGTTTTCAATCACCACAGTATTATTTAAGCCACATTTACCCAGTAGTCAGTCTGGCAACATCACCTCCTTGACCTGCTATGCACATGTCAATGATCCATGTCCCGTTCTCTTTTTGTTCAAAGGAAGTTTTTCTCATTATTTATGTTTTTGTTTCATGTTTATAGTTAAATGCCTTTGTGCTAGTCTTTTGTTTCATAGCCCAGTTTTTTTTACCGCCATCGTGCGCGCTTTTTGTTGGTTCCTGTTTTTAGTTTTAGTGTTAAAATAGAGATGTCTAACTTCACGCCGTTTTCACTCCATTCGCTTTGCACCTCGGGAAAACAACACACGTCGAAGTCCAAGTGTGACAACTTAATCTAGTTAAGATACTTTTTTTATTTATATTGTAGCTTACTTGAGCTCTTGTGTCAGAGTTATTAGTTGTTGAACCCCAAGATGCAGAGATGGAGGCAGGCATTGGATATGAAGACATTATTTAATATAAACAATAGAACAAGAACGAACAAAAAGCACGCACGTGGGCGGAATAACAAACTAAGGGAGCTAGCACTGGAAGCTAGAAAACAAATAGGAACTTTAGCATGGAAGCTAGAGGATAGCAAACAGAAAAACTGGAACTAACTAATGGCTAACAAGAACAGCTTACCGCTACGACGACCAGGACAAAATGTAGCACGACAGGTAATAGCTGAAAAGAATCACAGACACGACAAGAGCAACATATGGCAACGACAAGTCCGAATGACAATACAATGATCCAAAAACTGACACAAGACGAAGAGGGTACAAATAGAGCGGGCTGATTGGTAACAGGTGTGGCCAGGTGCCAATAAGCCGCAGCTGAGAAGGAACAAGACGGGAAGCTGACAAAATAAGAGCACTAGACAGGAACTAAAGACAGGAGATACTAAACACAGAGGAAACAGACAAATGCAGAGGAAAACTAAAACATAGAAAAACTGTCAGGGGAAAGCCTGACATCTTGGGTTCTATCCTCTGGGTAATGTAGAATAGTTTTCAAGTTTGGTAGCCTGCCTAACTCTGGAAATAGGTGTGGGCTCTTGAGGGTTTCGTCATCTAGGATAAATCCAATTAAACTCCCAACATCCTGAGCAACAACAGGTACCACCACCCTGGTGGACAACAGGTGAATAAAAAAAGCAAAGGCCGGTATTTAACGGTGACAGAATAAGCCAGCAATTAGACTCCCTCCATCCCGAGAGTCAGGCAGCAAATGGGATGATTGACGACACGCCGACACAGGCGAGCACCTGTGCATTTTCTGCGCTGGCCTCAGGAAGGCTTTGGGGCCATTTCAGGATTTCCCCAAGTCTTCATTGCACATGTAATCAGGGCCTCATTGGAAGCAGCATGTTAGAGCCCCTCATCACTCAGCGGCAGCAGCTGGCCGGGGTCTACATGTAGGACTCCATGTGAGGCAGGGATCAGCCCTAATTGGTGTGGACAGCTTCACCTCATCTACCACACGTACTGAGGCCTTTAGAGCAGGAACCAAATACAACTCCTCATCAATCTTCTTCTTTTATGAAAAAAAAAAAAAAAGTGTCCACATTAAAACAAATTGGCCGGTCGTCAGGTGTATTTTGAAGCCTGAACATGATTTGGTTCATCATGATCTATTACAGGTGTGTCCAATGTTTTTGACTTGGGGCCACATTGGGTTGAAAAAATTGTGGCCAGAGGCCAAAAGCAGACTGCATGTAAGGTGTATATATATATATGTATATATATATATATATATATATATATATATATATATATATATATATATACATATATATATATATATATATATATATGTATATATATATATATATATATATATATATATATATATATATGTATGTATGTATGTATGTATGTATGGCCTCCGCTGACCTCCCCTGGTCTCCTCTGGCCTCCGCTGGCCTCCCCTGGCCTCCCCTGGCCTCCCCTGGCCTCCCCTGGCCTCCTCTGGCCTCCCCTGGCCTCCCCTGGCCTCCCCTGGCCTCCCCTGGCCTTCTCTGGCAATGCACTTTAGTCTGAGGTAAACAAGCTGTAATGCACTTTAGTCTGAGGTAAACAAGCTGCAATGCACTTTAGTCTGAGGTAAACAAGCTGCATTGCACTTTAGTCTGTGGTAAACAAGCTGCAATGCACTTTAGTCTGAGGTAAACAAGCTGCAATACACTTTAGTCTGAGGTAAAAAAGCTGCAATGCACTTTAGTCTGAGGTAAACAAGCTGCAATGCACTTTAGTCTGAGGTAAACAAGCTGCAATGCACCTTAGTCTGAGGTAAACAAGCTGCAATGCACTTTAGTCTGAGGTAAACAAGCTGCAATGCACCTTAGTCTGAGGTAAACAAGCTGCAATGCACTTTAGTCTGAGGTAAACAAGCTGCAATACACTTTAGTCTGAGGTAAACAAGCTGCAATGCACTTTAGTCTGAGGTAAACAAGCTGCAATGTACTTTAGTCTGAGGTAAACAAGCTGCAATGCACTTTAGTCTGAGGTAAACAAGCTGCAATGCACTTTAGTCTGAGGTAAACAAGCTGCAATGCACTTTAGTCTGAGATAAACAAGCTGCAATGCACTTTAGTCTGAGGTAAACAAGCTGCAATGCACTTTAGTCTGAGGTAAACAAGCTGCAATGCACTTTAGTCTGAGGTAAACAAGCTGCAATGCACTTTAGTCTGAGATAAACAAGCTGCAATGCACTTTAGTCTGAGGTAAACAAGCTGTAATGCACTTTAGTCTGAGGTAAGCAATCTGCAATGCACTTTAGTCTGAGGTAAACAAGCTGCAATGCACTTTAGTCTGAGGTAAACAAGCTGCAATGCACTTTAGTCTGAGGTAAACGAGCTGCAATGCACTTTAGTCTGAGGTAAACAAGCTACAATGCACTTTAGTCTGAGGTAAACAAGCTGCAATGCACTTTAGTCTGAGGTAAACAAGCTGCAATGCACTTTAGTCTGAGGTAAACAAGCTGTAATGCACTTTAGTCTGAGGTAAACAAGCTGCAATGCACTTTAGTCTGAGGTAAACAAGCTGCAATGCACTTTAGTCTGAGGTAAACAAGCTGCAATGCACTTTAGTCTGAGATAAACAAGCTGCAATGCACTTTAGTCTGAGGTAAACAAGCTGTAATGCACTTTAGTCTGAGGTAAACAAGCTGCAATGCACTTTAGTCTGAGGTAAACAAGCTGCAATGCACTTTAGTCTGAGGTAAACAAGCTGCAATGCACTTTAGTCTGAGGTAAACAACCTGCAATGCACTTTAGTCTGAGGTAAACAAGCTACAATGCACTTTAGTCTGAGGTAAACAAGCTGCAATGCACTTTAGTCTGAGGTAAACAAGCTGCAATGCACTTTAGTCTGAGGTAAACAAGCTGTAATGCACTTTAGTCTGAGGTAAACAAGCTGCAATGCACTTTAGTCTGAGGTAAACAAGCTGCAATGCACTTTAGTCTGAGGTAAACAAGCTGCAATGCACTTTAGTCTGAGGTAAACAAGCTGCAATGCACTTTAGTCTGAGGTAAACAAGCTGCAATGCACTTTAGTCTGAGATAAACAAGCTGCAATGCACTTTAGTCTGAGGTAAACAAGCTGCAATGCACTTTAGTCTGAGGTAAACAAGCTGCAATGCACTTTAGTCTGAGATAAACAAGCTGCAATGCACTTTAGTCTGAGGTAAACAACCTGCAATGCACTTTAGTCTGAGGTAAACAAGCTGCAATGCACTTTAGTCTGAGGTAAACAAGCTGCAATGTACTTTAGTCTGAGGTAAACAAGCTGCAATGCACTTTAGTCTGAGGTAAACAAGCTGCAATGCACTTTAGTCTGAGGTAAACAAGCTGCAATGCACTTTAGTCTGAGATAAACAAGCTGCAATGCACTTTAGTCTGAGGTAAACAAGCTGCAATGCACTTTAGTCTGAGGTAAACAAGCTGCAATGCACTTTAGTCTGAGATAAACAAGCTGCAATGCACTTTAGTCAGAGGTAAACAAGCTGCAATGCACTTTAGTCTGAGGTAAACAAGCTGCAATGCACTTTAGTCTGAGCTAAACAAGCTGCAATGCACTTTAGTCTGAGGTAAACAAGCTGCAATGCACTTTAGTCTGAGGTAAACAAGCTGCAATGCACTTTAGTCTGAGATAAACAAGCTGCAATGCACTTTAGTCTGAGGTAAACAAGCTGCAATGCACTTTAGTCTGAGGTAAACAAGCTGCAATGCACTTTAGTCTGAGATAAACAAGCTGCAATGCCCTTTAGTCTGAGGTAAACGAGCTGCAATGCACTTTAGTCTGAGGTAAACAAGCTACAATGCACTTTAGTCTGAGGTAAACAAGCTGCAATGCACTTTAGTCTGAGGTAAACAAGCTGCAATGCACTTTAGTCTGAGGTAAACAAGCTGTAATGCACTTTAGTCTGAGGTAAACAAGCTGCAATGCACTTTAGTCTGAGGTAAACAAGCTGCAATGCACTTTAGTCTGAGGTAAACAAGCTGCAATGCACTTTAGTCTGAGGTAAACAAGCTGCAATGCACTTTAGTCTGAGGTAAACAAGCTGCAATGTACTTTAGTCTGAGGTAAACAAGCTGCAATGCACTTTAGTCTGAGGTAAACAAGCTGCAATGCACTTTAGTCTGAGGTAAACAAGCTGCAATGCACTTTAGTCTGAGATAAACAAGCTGCAATGCACTTTAGTCTGAGGTAAACAAGCTGCAATGCACTTTAGTCTGAGGTAAACAAGCTGCAATGCACTTTAGTCTGAGGTAAACAAGCTGCAATGCACTTTAGTCTGAGATAAACAAGCTGCAATGCACTTTAGTCTGAGGTAAACAAGCTGTAATGCACTTTAGTCTGAGGTAAGCAATCTGCAATGCACTTTAGTCTGAGGTAAACAAGCTGCAATGCACTTTAGTCTGAGGTAAACAAGCTGCAATGCACTTTAGTCTGAGGTAAACGAGCTGCAATGCACTTTAGTCTGAGGTAAACAAGCTACAATGCACTTTAGTCTGAGGTAAACAAGCTGCAATGCACTTTAGTCTGAGGTAAACAAGCTGCAATGCACTTTAGTCTGAGGTAAACAAGCTGTAATGCACTTTAGTCTGAGGTAAACAAGCTGCAATGCACTTTAGTCTGAGGTAAACAAGCTGCAATGCACTTTAGTCTGAGGTAAACAAGCTGCAATGCACTTTAGTCTGAGATAAACAAGCTGCAATGCACTTTAGTCTGAGGTAAACAAGCTGTAATGCACTTTAGTCTGAGGTAAACAAGCTGCAATGCACTTTAGTCTGAGGTAAACAAGCTGCAATGCACTTTAGTCTGAGGTAAACAAGCTGCAATGCACTTTAGTCTGAGGTAAACAACCTGCAATGCACTTTAGTCTGAGGTAAACAAGCTACAATGCACTTTAGTCTGAGGTAAACAAGCTGCAATGCACTTTAGTCTGAGGTAAACAAGCTGCAATGCACTTTAGTCTGAGGTAAACAAGCTGTAATGCACTTTAGTCTGAGGTAAACAAGCTGCAATGCACTTTAGTCTGAGGTAAACAAGCTGCAATGCACTTTAGTCTGAGGTAAACAAGCTGCAATGCACTTTAGTCTGAGGTAAACAAGCTGCAATGCACTTTAGTCTGAGGTAAACAAGCTGCAATGCACTTTAGTCTGAGATAAACAAGCTGCAATGCACTTTAGTCTGAGGTAAACAAGCTGCAATGCACTTTAGTCTGAGGTAAACAAGCTGCAATGCACTTTAGTCTGAGATAAACAAGCTGCAATGCACTTTAGTCTGAGGTAAACAACCTGCAATGCACTTTAGTCTGAGGTAAACAAGCTGCAATGCACTTTAGTCTGAGGTAAACAAGCTGCAATGTACTTTAGTCTGAGGTAAACAAGCTGCAATGCACTTTAGTCTGAGGTAAACAAGCTGCAATGCACTTTAGTCTGAGGTAAACAAGCTGCAATGCACTTTAGTCTGAGATAAACAAGCTGCAATGCACTTTAGTCTGAGGTAAACAAGCTGCAATGCACTTTAGTCTGAGGTAAACAAGCTGCAATGCACTTTAGTCTGAGATAAACAAGCTGCAATGCACTTTAGTCAGAGGTAAACAAGCTGCAATGCACTTTAGTCTGAGGTAAACAAGCTGCAATGCACTTTAGTCTGAGCTAAACAAGCTGCAATGCACTTTAGTCTGAGGTAAACAAGCTGCAATGCACTTTAGTCTGAGGTAAACAAGCTGCAATGCACTTTAGTCTGAGATAAACAAGCTGCAATGCACTTTAGTCTGAGGTAAACAAGCTGCAATGCACTTTAGTCTGAGGTAAACAAGCTGCAATGCACTTTAGTCTGAGATAAACAAGCTGCAATGCACTTTAGTCTGAGGTAAACAAGCTGCAATGCACTTTAGTCTGAGGTAAACAAGCTGCAATGCACTTTAGTCTGAGGTAAACAAGCTGCAATGCACTTTAGTCTGAGGTATCCATCCATCCATCATCTTCCGCTTATCCGAGGTCGGGTCGCGGGGGCAACAGCCTAAGCAGGGAAACCCAGACTTCCCTACCCCCGCCACCTCGTCTAGCTCTTCCCGGGAGATCCCGAGGCGTTCCCAGGCCAGCCGGGAGACATAGTCTTCCCAACGTGTCCTGGGTCTTCCCCGTGGCCTCCTACCAGCTGGACGTGCCCTAAACACCTCCCTAGGGAGGCGTTCGGGTGGCATCCTGACCAGATGCCCGAACCACCTCATCTGGCTCCTCTCGATGTGGAGGAGCAGCGGCTTTACTTTGAGCTCCTCCCGGATGGCAGAGCTTCTCACCCTATCTCTAAGGGAGAGCACCCCTACCCGGTGGAGGAAACTCATTTGGGCCGCTTGTACCCGTGATCTTATCCTTTCAGTCATAACCCAAAGCTCATGACCATAGGTGAGGATGGGAACGTAGATCGACCGGTAAATTGAGAGCTTTGCCTTCCGGCTCAGCTCCTTCTTCACCACAACGGATCGATACAACGTCCGCATTACTGAAGACGCCGCACCGATCCGCCTGTCGATCTCACGATCCACTCTTCCCCCACTCGTGAACAAGACTCCTAGGTACTTGAACTCCTCCACTTGGGGCAGGGTCTCCTCCCCAACCCGGAGATGGGACTCCACCCTTTTCCGGGCGAGAACCATGGACTCGGACAAGCTGCAATGCACTTTAGTCTGAGGTAAACAAGCTGCAATGCACTTTAGTCTGAGATAAACAAGCTGCAATGCACTTTAGTCTGAGGTAAACAAGCTGCAATGCACTTTAGTCTGAGGTAAACAAGCTGCAATGCACTTTAGTCTGAGGTAAACAAGCTGCAATGCACTTTAGTCTGAGGTAAACAAGCTGCAATGCACTTTAGTCTGAGGTAAACAAGCTGTAATGCACTTTAGTCTGAGGTAAACAAGCTGCAATGCACTTTAGTCTGAGGTAAACAACCTGCAATGCACTTTAGTCTGAGGTAAACAAGCTGCAATACACTTTAGTCTGAGGTAAACAAGCTGCAATGCACTTTAGTCTGAGGTAAACAAGCTGCAATGCACTTTAGTCTGAGGTAAACAAGCTGCAATGCACTTTAGTCTGAGGTAAACAAGCTGCAATGCACTTTAGTCTGAGGTAAACAAGCTGCAATACACTTTAGTCTGAGGTAAACAAGCTGCAATGCACTTTAGTCTGAGGTAAACAAGCTGCAATGCCCTTTAGTCTGAGGTAAACAAGCTGCAATGCACTTTAGTCTGAGGTAAACAAGCTGCAATGCGCTTTAGTCTGAGATAAACAAGCTGTAATGCGCTTTAGTCTGAGGTAAACAAGCTGCAATGCACTTTAGTCTGAGGTAAACAAGCTGTAATGCACTTTAGTCTGAGGTAAAAAAGCTGCAATGCACTTTAGTCTGAGGTAAACAAGCTGCAATGCACTTTAGTCTGAGGTAAACAAGCTGCAATGCACTTTAGTCTGAGGTAAACAAGCTGCAATGCACTTTAGTCTGAGGTAAACAAGCTGCAATGCACTTTAGTCTGAGGTAAACAAGCTGCAATGCACTTTAGTCTGAGGTAAACAAGCTGCAATGTACTTTAGTCTGAGGTAAACAAGCTGCAATACACTTTAGTCTGAGGTAAACAAGCTGCAATGCACTTTAGTCTGAGGTAAACGAGCTGCAATGCACTTTAGTCTGAGGTAAACAAGCTTCAATGCACTTTAGTCTGAGGTAAACAAGCTGCAATGCACTTTAGTCTGAGGTAAACAAGCTGCAATGCACTTTAGTCTGAGGTAAACAAGCTGCAATACACTTTAGTCAGAGGTAAACAAGCTGCAATGCACTTTAGTCTGAGGTAAACAAGCTGCAATGCACTTTAGTCTGAGGTAAACAAGCTGCAATACACTTTAGTCTGAGGTAAACAAGCTGCAATGCACTTTAGTCTGAGGTAAACAAGCTGCAATACACTTTAGTCTGAGGTAAACAGGCTGCAATGCACTTTAGTCTGAGATAAACAAGCTGCAATGCCCTTTAGTCTGAGATAAACAAGCTGCAATGCACTTTAGTCTGAGGTAAACAAGCTGCAATGCGCTTTAGTCTGAGATAAACAAGCTGTAATGCGCATTAGTCTGAGGTAAACAAGCTGCAATGCACTTTAGTCTGAGGTAAACAAGCTGTAATGCACTTTAGTCTGAGGTAAAAAAGCTGCAATGCACTTTAGTCTGAGGTAAACAAGCTGCAATGCACTTTAGTCTGAGGTAAACAAGCTGCAATGCACTTTAGTCTGAGGTAAACAAGCTGCAATGCACTTTAGTCTGAGGTAAACAAGCTGCAATGCACTTTAGTCTGAGGTAAACAAGCTGCAATGCACTTTAGTCTGAGGTAAACAAGCTGCAATGCACTTTAGTCTGAGGTAAACAAGCTGTAATGCACTTTAGTCTGAGGTAAACAAGCTGCAATGCACTTTAGTCTGAGGTAAACAAGCTGCAATGCCCTTTAGTCTGAGATAAACAAGCTGCAATGCACTTTAGTCTGAGGTAAACAAGCTGCAATGCGCTTTAGTCTGAGGTAAACAAGCTGTAATGCGCTTTAGTCTGAGATAAACAATCTGTAATGCACTTTAGTCTGAGGTAAACAAGCTGCAATGCACTTTAGTCTGAGGTAAACAAGCTGCAATGCACTTTAGTCTGAGATAAACAAGCTGCAATGCACTTTAGTCTGAGGTAAACAAGCTGCAATGCACTTTAGTCTGAGGTAAACAAGCTGCAATGCACTTTAGTCTGAGGTAAACAAGCTGCAATGCACTTTAGTCTGAGGTAAACAAGCTGCAATACACTTTAGTCTGAGGTAAACAAGCTGCAATG
>NC_084634.1:40790910-40796820 GCF_033978795.1 Nerophis ophidion
ACACTATTATGTTGGATCCACTATGGACTGGACTCTCACACTATTATGTTAGATCCACTATGGACTGGGCTCACACTATTATGTTAGATCCACTATGGACTGGACTCTCACTATTATGTTAGATCCACTATGGACTGGACTCTCACACTATTATGTTAGATCCACTATGGACTGGACTCACACTATTATGTAAGATCCACAATGGACTGGACTCTCACTATTATGTTAGATCCACTATGGACTGGACTCTCACACTATTATGTTAGATCCACTATGGACTGGACTCTCACACTATTATGTTAGATCCACTATGGACTGGACTCTGTCACTATTAAGTTAGATCCACTATGGACTGGACTCTCTCTCTATTATGTTGGATCCACTATGGACTGGACTCTCACACTATTATGTTGGATCCACTATGGACTGGACTCTCACACTATTATGTTAGATCCACTATGGACTGGGCTCACACTATTATGTTAGATCCACTATGGACTGGACTCTCACTATTATGTTAGATCCACTATGGACTGGACTCTCACACTATTATGTTAGATCCACTATGGACTGGACTCACACTATTATGTAAGATCCACAATGGACTGGACTCTCACTATTATGTTAGATCCACTATGGACTGGACTCTCACACTATTATGTTAGATCCACTATGGACTGGACTCTCACACTATTATGTTAGATCCACTATGGACTGGACTCTGTCACTATTATGTTAGATCCACTATGGACTGGACTCTCTCACTATTATGTTGGATCCACTATGGACTGGACTCTCACACTATTATGTTAGATCCACTATGGACTGGACTCTCACACTATTATGTTGGATCCACTATGGACTGGACTCTGGTGGTACAAGGTCCTGCCTTTCACGACACAGGCTGTGGATTAGATTCCCGGCCAAGGTGTTGTCAGGGACAGTATCCAGCATACAAAGTCAGCCAAAACAAGTCAGGCACTGAACCTGCTTCGACTACTTCCTCTATTTGGAGATTAGTTTCAAATTAACTACTTTAATGCGCTTTGCTAACTCAGGCTAAAGTTATCTCAGGCTCAATTTCCAAAGTTTCAACCCAAACTTTGTTTAAAACACTTTTACTCGTGTTACTTAAGCATGTTTTATATCAGAAATGTACTTTTGCTACTTAAATACAATACACTATTTTGCCAAAAGAATTTGGCCAACCATCCAAATGATGAGAACCAGGTGCACTAATCACTTGGCCCGGTGTATCAAATCAAGCACTTAGGCTTGCCGGCATGTGAGCGTGTTGCGGCGAGCACGAGCAGGGGTGTGTCTCGGCGTGCTGCCAGTAGAGGTGCTGGCGGACACAGCAGCCGGAGAAAAGCGGGTTAGAGCCCACGCCGTGACAAAATGCCGATAAAGTTTCTGCCCTGAGATGGGTAGGTTGTGTCATACCAAAGATTATAAAAATGAGAGCCATTACCTCCCTTCTTGGCAATCAGCATCAAGGGTTGGAATTGGGGGTTGAATCACCAAAAATGACCCCTGGGCGTGGCCACCGTGCTGCTCACTGCTCACTGCTCACAGCTCACTGCTCACTGCTCACTGCTCCCCTCACCTCTCAGCGGGTGATCAAGAGTAATGGGTCAAATGTTGAGAATAATTTCTGCCACACCTGTGTGTGTGTGTGTGTGTGTGTGTGTGTGTGTGTGTGTGTGTGTGTGTGTGTGTGTGTGTGTGTGTGTGTGTGTGTGTGTGCGTGTGTGTGTGTGTGTGTGTGTGTGTGTGTGTGTGTGTGTGTGTGTGTGAGACTATCATCGCTACTTTAACTTTAACTTTAACTTAACTTTTACCGAAGCCATCTTCTGGTCAGATAGTCACAAAATCAGACTTGCTAATATATGTATTTATTGTGTACAAACCCAGTTTCCATATGAGTTGGGAAATTGTGTTAGATGTAAATATAAACAGAATACAATGATTTGCAAATCCTTTTCAAGCCATATTCAGTTGAATATGCTACAAAGACAACATATTTCATGTTCAAACTCATAAACATTTTTTTTTTTTTTGCAAATAATCATTAACTTAGAATTTCATGGCTGCAACACGTGCCAAAGTAGTTGGGAAAGGGCATGTTCACCACTGTGTTACATCACCTTTTCTTTTAACAACACTCAATAAACATTTGGGAACTGAGGAAACTAATTGTTGAAGCTTTGAAAGTGGAATTCTTTCCCATTCTTGTTTTATGTAGAGCTTCAGTCCTTCAACAGTCCGGGGTCTCCGCTGTCGTATTTTACGCTTCATAATGCGCCACACATTTTCCATGGGAGACAGGTCTGGACTGCAGGCGGGCCAGGAAAGTACCCGCACTCTTTTACTACGAAGCCACGCTGTTGTAACACGTGCTTAATGTGGTTTGGCATTGTCTTGCTGAAATAAGCAGGGGCGTCCATGAAAAAGACGGCGCTGAGATGTCAGCATATGTTGCTCCAAAAGCTGTATGTACCTTTCAGCATTAATGGTGCTTTCACAGATGTGTAAGTTACCCATGCCTTGGGCACTAATGCACCCCCATACCATCACACATGCTGGCTTTTGAACTTTGCGTCGATAACAGTCTGGATGGTTCACTTCCCCTTTTGCCCGGATGACACGATGTTGAATATTTCCTAAAACTATTTGAAATGTGGACTCGTCAGACCACAGAACACTTTTCCACTTTGCATCAGTCCATGTTAGATGATCTCGGGTCCAGAGAAGCCGGCGGCGTTTCTGGATGTTGTTGATAAATGGCTTTGGCTTTGCATAGTCGAGCTTTAACTTGCACTTACAGATGTAGTGACCAACTGTATTTAGTGACAGTGGTTTTCTGAAGTGTTCCTGAGCCCATGTGGTGATATCCTTTAGAGATTGATGTCGGTTTTTGATACAGTGCCGTGTGAGGGATGGAAGGTCACGGTCATTCAATGTTGGTTTCCGGCCATGCCGCTTACGTGGAGTGATTTCTCCAGATTCTCTGAACCTTTTGATGATATTATGGAGCGTAGATGTTGAAATCCCTCAATTTCTTGCAATGTCACTTTGAGAAAGGTTGTTCTTAAACTGTTTGACTATTTGCTCACACAGTTGTGGACAAAGGGGTGTACCTCGCCCCATCCTTTCTTGTGAAAGACTGAGCATTTTTTGGGAAGCTGTTTTTATAGCCAATCATGGCACCCACCTGTTCCCAATTAGCCTGCACACCTGTGGGACGTTCCAAATAAGTGTTTGATGAGCATTCCTCAACTTTATCAGTATTTATTGCCACCGTTCCCAACTTCTTTGTCACGTGTTGCTGGCATCAAATTCTCAAGTTAATGATTACCTGCGAATAAAAAAATGTTTATGAGTTTGAACATGAAATATGTTGTCTTTGTAGCATATTCAACTGAATATGGCTTGAAAAGGATTTGCAAATCATTGTATTCTGTTTATATTTACATCGAACACAATTTCCCAACTCATATGGAAACGGGGTTTGTAGTAGATTTTACAGTTGAGTACATATTCTGTACAATTGACAACTAAATGGTAATAAGTTTTTCAACTTGTTTAAGTCAGGGTCCACATTAGTCAGTTCATGGTATTATGTACTATGGTCTACTGTATCTGTTGTTTGCTCATGGCCATGTCATGAAGAAACCATACCTTATATTTTGGATCCATTAGGCCACGAGCAAAGGGATCCATTATGCAATTACACCCGATTTGGGTCCATAAAAATTGGTTGATTAAACATGCTGGAGTTAATACAGCAGAACGGGAATGGGAAGGACTCTTTAAGGCAGCGACATGACGGAGTTATTGTCCAATCAAAGACTACGTATATTTGCCTTGTATCAAATGTCCGACATACTTCCACACAAGAATGAGCTCTTGATTAATCCAAACAAGATGCTGAAACTGAAACTGAGCGTTTAAGACGCGCATGGAAGGCTTCCAAGGAAAATGTTAGCTTGGTCAATGTTGGTGTTAACAACTGAATAACAATTTTCGTTTTCTGGACCAACACCGACACAAGCACGTGCAGATAGTCCTGTTGAGAAACTCAGGTCTTCTTACCGCCTCCAGTTCTTATCAGTCGCTCGCTGACATGAATCCGATAGTTGCGAGTTGGTGTGATTTAATCCAGACTCGCACATTTCTAGTACACAGATGCAAGCCAGCCCAGTCATCAAATGACTAAAGTGAGATCTCTCTTTGCCGAATTGCATTGTTGCTGACATTTACTGATATATCTGCAAATACTGTAGCTGTTAACTCTACAAAACCAATCAGGAGGACTATCCATAGTGTCCTGGGCATGACGTTAAAGTGCATCCGGCAGTGGATGCTCCTCTATGGAGTCTTGGTTCACTAGGAAGTTAAAACCCTTTGCTACTGGTACCCCAAGTGGCCCTTGGTCAAGGTCTAGTACCTGACTTCCCCCTAGCCAGGGATACGGTGAAGACCTCAACAGCAGAGCAAGTGGAAGACTAACTATCTGCAAATAGCTGTTAACTGTACAAAACCAATAAGGAGGACTATCCATAGTGTCCTGGGCATGACGTTAAAGTGCATCCGGCAGTGGAAGCTCCTCTATGGAGTCTTGGGCCACTAGGAAGTTAAAACCCTTTACTACTGTTACCCCAGGTGGCCCTTGGCCAAGGTCTAGTACCTGACCTCCCCCTAGCCAGGGATACGGTGAAGACCTCAACAGCAGAGCAAGTGGAAGACTAACTATCTGCAAATAGCTGTTAACTGTACAAAACCAATCAGAGGGACTACCCATAGTGTCCTGGGCATGACGTTAAAGTGCATCCAGCAGTGGATGCTCCTCTATGGAGTCTTGGGCCACTAGGAAGTTAAAACCCTTTACTACTGTTACCCCAGGTGGCCCTTGGCCAAGGTTTAGTACCTGACTTCCCCCTAGCCAGGGATACGGTAAAGACCTCAACGGCGGAGCAAGCGGAAGACTAACTATCTGCAAATAGCTGTTAACTGTACAAAACCAATCAGGAGGACTACCCATAGTGTCCTGGGCATGACGTTAAAGTGCATCCAGCAGTGGATGCTCCTCTATGGAGTCTTGGTTCACTAGGAAGTTAAAACCCTTTGCTACTGGTACCCCAGGTGGCCCTTGGTCAAGGTCTAGTACCTGACTTCCCCCTAGCCAGGGATACGGTGAAGACCTCAACAGCAGAGCAAGTGGAAGACTAACTATCTGCAAATAGCTGTTAACTGTACAAAACCAATAAGGAGGACTATCCATAGTGTCCTGGGCATGACGTTAAAGTGCATCCGGCAGTGGAAGCTCCTCTATGGAGTCTTGGGCCACTAGGAAGTTAAAACCCTTTACTACTGTTACCCCAGGTGGCCCTTGGCCAAGGTCTAGTACCTGACCTCCCCCTAGCCAGGGATACGGTGAAGACCTCAACAGCAGAGCAAGTGGAAGACTAACTATCTGCAAATAGCTGTTAACTGTACAAAACCAATCAGAGGGACTACCCATAGTGTCCTGGGCATGACGTTAAAGTGCATCCAGCAGTGGATGCTCCTCTATGGAGTCTTGGGCCACTAGGAAGTTAAAACCCTTTACTACTGTTACCCCAGGTGGCCCTTGGCCAAGGTTTAGTACCTGACTTCCCCCTAGCCAGGGATACGGTAAAGACCTCAACGGCGGAGCAAGCGGAAGACTAACTATCTGCAAATAGCTGTTAACTGTACAAAACCAATCAGGAGGACTACCCATAGTGTCCTGGGCATGACGTTAAAGTGCATCCAGCAGTGGATGCTCCTCTATGGAGTCTTGGTTCACTAGGAAGTTAAAACCCTTTGCTACTGGTACCCCAGGTGGCCCTTGGCCAAGGTCTAGTACCTGACCTCCCCCTAGCCAGG
>NC_084634.1:40796840-40950123 GCF_033978795.1 Nerophis ophidion
TCTACTAATAATATGTACTGTACTGTGCAATCTACTAATAATATTGTACTGTACTGTGACATCTACTAAATAATATGTACTGTACTTGTGCAATCTACTAATAATATGTACTGTACTGTGCAATCTACTAATAATATGTACTGTACTGTGCAATCTACTAATAATATGTACTGTACTGTGCAATCTACTAATAATATGTAACTTACTGTGCAATCTACTAATAATATGTACTGTACTGTGACAATCTACTAATAATATGTACTGTACTGTGCAATCTACTAATAATATGTACTGTACTGTGCAATCTACTAATAATATGTACTGTACTGTGAAATCTACTAATAATATGTACTGTACTGTGCAATCTACTAACAATATGTACTGTACTGTACAATCTACTAATAATATGTACTGTACTGTGCAATCTACTAATAATATGTACTGTACTGTGCAATCTACTAATAATATGTACTGTAATGTGCAATCTACTAATAATATGTACTGTACTGTGACATCTACTAATAATATGTACTGTACTGTGCCATCTACTAATAATATGTACTGTACTGTGACATCTACTAATAATATGTACTGTACTGTGCAATCTACTAATAATATGTACTGTACTGTGCAATCTACTAATAATATGTACTGTACTGTGCAATCTACTAATAATATGTACTGTACTGTGCCATCTACTAATAATATGTACTGTACTGTGACATCTACTAATAATATGTACTGTACTGTGCAATCTACTAATAATATGTACTGTACTGTGCAATCTACTAATAATATGTACTGTACTGTGACATCTACTAATAATATGTACTGTACTGTGCAATCTACTAATAATATGTACTGTACTGTGCAATCTACTAATAATATGTACTGTACTGTGACATCTACTAATAATATGTACTGTACTGTGCAATCTACTAATAATATGTACTGTACGTGCACTCTATAAATGTACTGTACTGTGCAATCTACTAATAATATGTACTGTACTGTGACATCTACTAATAATATGTACTGTACTGTGCAATCTACTAATAATATGTACTGTACTGTGACATCTACTAATAATATGTACTGTACTGTGCAATCTACTAATAATATGTACTGTACTGTGCAATCTACTAACAATATGTACTGTACTGTACAATCTACTAATAATATGTACTGTACTGTGACATCTACTAATAATATGTACTGTACTGTGCAATCTACTAATAATATGTACTGTACTGTGCATCTACTAATAATATGTACTGTACTGTGCAATCTACTAATAATATGTACTGTACTGTGACATCTACTAATAATATGTACTGTACTGTGACATCTACTAATAATATGTACTGTACTGTGACATCTACTAATAATATGTACTGTACTGTGACATCTACTAATAATATGTACTGTACTGTGCAATCTACTAATAATATGTACTGTACTGTGACATCTACTAATAATATGTACTGTACTGTGCAATCTACTAATAATATGTACTGTACTGTGCAATCTACTAACAATATGTACTGTACTGTACAATCTACTAATAATATGTACTGTACTGTGCAATCTACTAATAATATGTACTGTACTGTGCAATCTACTAATAATATGTACTGTACTGTGACATCTACTAATAATATGTACTGTACTGTGCAATCTACTAATAATATGTACTGTACTGTGCAATCTACTAATAATATGTACTGTACTGTGCCATCTACTAATAATATGTACTGTACTGTGACATCTACTAATAATATGTACTGTACTGTGCAATCTACTAATAATATGTACTGTACTGTGCAATCTACTAATAATATGTACTGTACTGTGCCATCTACTAATAATATGTACTGTACTGTGCATCTACTAATAATATGTACTGTACTGTGCAATCTACTAATAATATGTACTGTACTGTGCAATCTACTAATAATATGTACTGTACTGTACAATCTACTAATAATATGTACTGTACTGTGCAATCTACTAATAATATGTACTGTACTGTGACATCTACTAATAATATGTACTGTACTGTGCAATCTACTAATAATATGTACTGTACTGTGCAATCTACTAATAATATGTACTGTACTGTGACAATCTACTAATAATATGTACTGTACTGTGCAATCTACTAATAATATGTACTGTACTGTGACATCTACTAATAATATGTACTGTACTGTGCCATCTACTAATAATATGTACTGTACTGTGCAATCTACTAATAATATGTACTGTACTGTGCAATCTACTAATAATATGTACTGTACTGTGACATCTACTAATAATATGTACTGTACTGTGCAATCTACTAATAATATGTACTGTACTGTACAATCTACTAATAATATGTACTGTACTGTGCAATCTACTAATAATATGTACTGTACTGTGCAATCTACTAATAATATGTACTGTACTGTGACAATCTACTAATAATATGTACTGTACTGTGCAATCTACTAATAATATGTACTGTACTGTGCAATCTACTAATAATATGTACTGTACTGTGCAATCTACTAATAATATGTACTGTACTGTGCAATCTACTAATAATATGTACTGTACTGTGCAATCTACTAATAATATGTACTGTACTGTGCAATCTACTAACAATATGTACTGTACTGTACAATCTACTAATAATATGTACTGTACTGTGCAATCTACTAATAATATGTACTGTACTGTGCAATCTACTAATAATATGTACTGTACTGTGCATCTACTAATAATATGTACTGTACTGTGCAATCTACTAATAATATGTACTGTACTGTGCAATCTACTAATAATATGTACTGTACTGTGACATCTACTAATAATATGTACTGTACTGTGACATCTACTAATATGTACTGTACTGTGCCATCTACTAATAATATGTACTGTACTGTGCAATCTACTAATAATATGTACTGTAATGTGCAATCTACTAATAATATGTACTGTACTGTGCAATCTACTAATAATATGTACTGTACTGTGACATCTACTAATAATATGTACTGTACTGTGCCATCTACTAATAATATGTACTGTACTGTGCAATCTACTAATAATATGTACTGTAATGTGCAATCTACTAATAATATGTACTGTACTGTGACATCTACTAATAATATGTACTGTACTGTGCCATCTACTAATAATATGTACTGTACTGTGCAATCTACTAATAATATGTACTGTACTGTGACATCTACTAATAATATGTACTGTACTGTGCAATCTACTAATAATATGTACTGTACTGTGCAATCTACTAATAATATGTACTGTACTGTGCAATCTACTAATAATATGTACTGTACTGTGACATCTACTAATAATATGTACTGTACTGTGACATCTACTAATAATATGTACTGTACTGTACAATCTACTAATAATATGTACTGTACTGTGACATCTACTAATAATATGTACTGTACTGTGCAATCTACTAATAATATGTACTGTACTGTGCAATCTACTAATAATATGTACTGTACTGTGACATCTACTAATAATATGTACTGTACTGTGACATCTACTAATAATATGTACTGTACTGTGAATCTACTAATAATATGTACTGTACTGTGCAATCTACTAATAATATGTACTGTAATGTGCAATCTACTAATAATATGTACTGTACTGTGACATCTACTAATAATATGTACTGTACTGTGCAATCTACTAATAATATGTACTGTAATGTGCAATCTACTAATAATATGTACTGTACTGTGCCATCTACTAATAATATGTACTGTACTGTGCAATCTACTAATAATATGTACTGTACTGTGCAATCTACTAATAATATGTACTGTAATGTGCAATCTACTAATAATATGTACTGTACTGTGCAATCTACTAATAATATGTACTGTACTGTGCCATCTACTAATAATATGTACTGTACTGTGACATCTACTAATAATATGTACTGTACTGTGCAATCTACTAATAATATGTACTGTAATGTGCAATCTACTAATAATATGTACTGTACTGTGACATCTACTAATAATATGTACTGTAATGTGCAATCTACTAATAATATTACTGTAATGTGCAATCTACTAATAATATGTACTGTACTGTGACATCTACTAATAATATGTACTGTACTGTGACATCTACTAATAATATGTACTGTACTGTGCAATCTACTAATAATATGTACTGTACTGTGCAATCTACTAATAATATGTACTGTAATGTGCAATCTACTAATAATATGTACTGTACTGTGACATCTACTAATAATATGTACTGTACTGTGCAATCTACTAATAATATGTACTGTAATGTGCAATCTACTAATAATATGTACTGTACTGTGCAATCTACTAATAATATGTACTGTACTGTGCAATCTACTAATAATATGTACTGTACTGTGCAATCTACTAATAATATGTACTGTACTGTGACAATCTACTAATAATATGTACTGTAATGTGCAATCTACTAATAATATGTACTGTACTGTGCAATCTACTAATAATATGTACTGTACTGTGACATCTACTAATAATATGTACTGTAATGTGCAATCTACTAATAATATGTACTGTACTGTGACATCTACTAATAATATGTACTGTACTGTGCAATCTACTAATAATATGTACTGTAATGTGCAATCTACTAATAATATGTACTGTACTGTGACATCTACTAATAATATGTACTGTAATGTGCAATCTACTAATAATATGTACTGTACTGTGCAATCTACTAATAATATGTACTGTACTGTGACATCTACTAATAATATGTACTGTACTGTGACATCTACTAATAATATGTACTGTACTGTACAATCTACTAATAATATGTACTGTACTGTGCAATCTACTAATAATATGTACTGTACTGTGCAATCTACTAATAATATGTACTGTACTGTGACATCTACTAATAATATGTACTGTACTGTGCAATCTACTAATAATATGTACTGTACTGTGACATCTACTAATAATATGTACTGTACTGTGCCATCTACTAATAATATGTACTGTACTGTGCAATCTACTAATAATATGTACTGTACTGTGCAATCTACTAATAATATGTACTGTACTGTGACATCTACTAATAATATGTACTGTACTGTGCAATCTACTAATAATATGTACTGTAATGTGCAATCTACTAATAATATGTACTGTACTGTGACATCTACTAATAATATGTACTGTACTGTGACATCTACTAATAATATGTACTGTACTGTGCAATCTACTAATAATATGTACTGTACTGTGACATCTACTAATAATATGTACTGTACTGTGCAATCTACTAATAATATGTACTGTACTGTGCAATCTACTAATAATATGTACTGTACTGTGACATCTACTAATAATATGTACTGTACTGTACAATCTACTAATAATATGTACTGTACTGTGACATCTACTAATAATATGTACTGTACTGTGCAATCTACTAATAATATGTACTGTACTGTGCAATCTACTAATAATATGTACTGTACTGTGACATCTACTAATAATATGTACTGTACTGTGCAATCTACTAATAATATGTACTGTACTGTGCAATCTACTAATAATATGTACTGTACTGTGACATCTACTAATAATATGTACTGTACTGTGCAATCTACTAATAATATGTACTGTACTGTGCAATCTACTAATAATATGTACTGTACTGTGCAATCTACTAATAATATGTACTGTACTGTGACATCTACTAATAATATGTACTGTACTGTGCAATCTACTAATAATATGTACTGTACTGTGACATCTACTAATAATATGTACTGTACTGTGCAATCTACTAATAATATGTACTGTACTGTGACATCTACTAATAATATGTACTGTACTGTGCAATCTACTAATAATATGTACTGTACTGTGCAATCTACTAATAATATGTACTGTACTGTGCAATCTACTAATAATATGTACTGTACTGTGCAATCTACTAATAATATGTACTGTACTGTGCAATCTACTAATAATATGTACTGTACTGTGACAATCTACTAATAATATGTACTGTACTGTGCAATCTACTAATAATATGTACTGTACTGTGACATCTACTAATAATATGTACTGTACTGTGCAATCTACTAATAATATGTACTGTAATGTGCAATCTACTAATAATATGTACTGTACTGTGACATCTACTAATAATATGTACTGTAATGTGCAATCTACTAATAATATGTACTGTAATGTGCAATCTACTAATAATATGTACTGTACTGTGACATCTACTAATAATATGTACTGTACTGTGACATCTACTAATAATATGTACTGTACTGTGCAATCTACTAATAATATGTACTGTACTGTGCAATCTACTAATAATATGTACTGTAACTGTGCAATCTACTAATAATATGTACTGTACTGTGCAATCTACTAATATGTACTGTACTGTGCAATCTACTAATAATATGTACTGTAATGTGCAATCTACTAATAATATGTACTGTACTGTGACATCTACTAATAATATGTACTGTAATGTGCAATCTACTAATAATATGTACTGTAATGTGCAATCTACTAATAATATGTACTGTACTGTGACATCTACTAATAATATGTACTGTACTGTGCAATCTACTAATAATATGTACTGTACTGTGACATCTACTAATAATATGTACTGTAATGTGCAATCTACTAATAATATGTACTGTACTGTGACATCTACTAATAATATGTACTGTACTGTGCAATCTACTAATAATATGTACTGTAATGTGCAATCTACTAATAATATGTACTGTACTGTGACATCTACTAATAATATGTACTGTAATGTGCAATCTACTAATAATATGTACTGTAATGTGCAATCTACTAATAATATGTACTGTACTGTGACATCTACTAATAATATGTACTGTACTGTGACATCTACTAATAATATGTACTGTACTGTACAATCTACTAATAATATGTACTGTAATGTGCAATCTACTAATATATGTACTGTACTGTGCAATCTACTAATAATATGTACTGTACTGTGCAATCTACTAATAATATGTACTGTACTGTGACATCTACTAATAATATGTACTGTACTGTGACATCTACTAATAATATGTACTGTACTGTACAATCTACTAATAATATGTACTGTACTGTGCAATCTACTAATAATATGTACTGTACTGTGCAATCTACTAATAATATGTACTGTACTGTGACATCTACTAATAATATGTACTGTACTGTGCAATCTACTAATAATATGTACTGTACTGTGACATCTACTAATAATATGTACTGTACTGTGCCATCTACTAATAATATGTACTGTACTGTGCAATCTACTAATAATATGTACTGTACTGTGCAATCTACTAATAATATGTACTGTAATGTGCAATCTACTAATAATATGTACTGTACTGTGACATCTACTAATAATATGTACTGTACTGTGACATCTACTAATAATATGTACTGTACTGTACAATCTACTAATAATATGTACTGTACTGTGCAATCTACTAATAATATGTACTGTACTGTGCAATCTACTAATAATATGTACTGTACTGTGACATCTACTAATAATATGTACTGTACTGTGCAATCTACTAATAATATGTACTGTACTGTGACATCTACTAATAATATGTACTGTACTGTGCAATCTACTAATAATATGTACTGTACTGTGCAATCTACTAATAATATGTACTGTACTGTGCAATCTACTAATAATATGTACTGTAATTGTGCAATCTACTAATATATGTACTGTACTGTGCAATCTACTAATAATATGTACTGTAATGTGCAATCTACTAATAATATGTACTGTACTGTGACATCTACTAATAATATGTACTGTAATGTGCAATCTACTAATAATATGTACTGTAATGTGCAATCTACTAATAATATGTACTGTACTGTGACATCTACTAATAATATGTACTGTACTGTGACATCTACTAATAATATGTACTGTACTGTGACATCTACTAATAATATGTACTGTACTGTGACATCTACTAATAATATGTACTGTACTGTGCAATCTACTAATAATATGTACTGTACTGTGACATCTACTAATAATATGTACTGTACTGTGACATCTACTAATAATATGTACTGTACTGTACAATCTACTAATAATATGTACTGTACTGTACAATCTACTAATAATATGTACTGTACTGTGACATCTACTAATAATATGTACTGTACTGTGCAATCTACTAATAATATGTACTGTACTGTGCAATCTACTAATAATATGTACTGTACTGTGCAATCTACTAATAATATGTACTGTACTGTGCAATCTACTAATATATGTACTGTACTGTGCAATCTACTAATTAATATGTACTGTACTGTGACATCTACTAATAATATGTACTGTACTGTGACATCTACTAATAATATGTACTGTACTGTGCAATCTACTAATAATATGTACTGTACTGTGCAATCTACTAATAATATGTACTGTACTGTGACATCTACTAATAATATGTACTGTACTGTGCAATCTACTAATAATATGTACTGTACTGTGCAATCTACTAATAATATGTACTGTACTGTGACATCTACTAATAATATGTACTGTACTGTGACATCTACTAATAATATGTACTGTACTGTGCAATCTACTAATAATATGTACTGTAATGTGCAATCTACTAATCATATGTACTGTACTGTGACATCTACTAATAATATGTACTGTAATGTGCAATCTACTAATAATATGTACTGTACTGTGACATCTACTAATAATATGTACTGTACTGTGACATCTACTAATAATATGTACTGTACTGTGCAATCTACTAATAATATGTACTGTACTGTGCAATCTACTAATAATATGTACTGTACTGTGCAATCTACTAATAATATGTACTGTACTGTGACATCTACTAATAATATGTACTGTACTGTGACATCTACTAATAATATGTACTGTACTGTGACATCTACTAATAATATGTACTGTACTGTGCAATCTACTAATAATATGTACTGTACTGTGACATCTACTAATAATATGTACTGTACTGTGCAATCTACTAATAATATGTACTGTACTGTGACATCTACTAATAATATGTACTGTACTGTGCAATCTACTAATAATATGTACTGTACTGTGCAATCTACTAATAATATGTACTGTACTGTGCAATCTACTAATAATATGTACTGTACTGTGACATCTACTAATAATATGTACTGTACTGTGACATCTACTAATAATATGTACTGTACTGTGCAATCTACTAATAATATGTACTGTACTGTGCAATCTACTAATAATATGTACTGTACTGTGACATCTACTAATAATATGTACTGTACTGTACAATCTACTAATAATATGTACTGTACTGTGCAATCTACTAATAATATGTACTGTACTGTGCAATCTACTAATAATATGTACTGGTACTGTGCAATCTACTAATAATATGTACTGTACTGTGACATCTACTAATAATATGTACTGTACTGTGACATCTACTAATAATATGTACTGTACTGTGACATCTACTAATAATATGTACTGTACTGTGCAATCTACTAATAATATGTACTGTACTGTGCCATCTACTAATAATATGTACTGTACTGTGCAATCTACTAATAATATGTACTGTACTGTGACATCTACTAATAATATGTACTGTACTGTGACATCTACTAATAATATGTACTGTACTGTGACATCTACTAATAATATGTACTGTACTGTGCAATCTACTAATAATATGTACTGTACTGTGACATCTACTAATAATATGTACTGTACTGTGCAATCTACTAATAATATGTACTGTACTGTGACATCTACTAATAATATGTACTGTACTGTGACATCTACTAATAATATGTACTGTACTGTGCAATCTACTAATAATATGTACTGTACTGTGACATCTACTAATAATATGTACTGTACTGTGCAATCTACTAATAATATGTACTGTACTGTGACATCTACTAATAATATGTACTGTACTGTGCAATCTACTAATAATATGTACTGTACTGTGCAATCTACTAACAATATGTACTGTACTGTACAATCTACTAATAATATGTACTGTACTGTGCAATCTACTAATAATATGTACTGTACTGTGCAATCTACTAACAATATGTACTGTACTGTACAATCTACTAATAATATGTACTGTACTGTGCAATCTACTAATAATATGTACTGTACTGTGCAATCTACTAATAATATGTACTGTACTGTGACATCTACTAATAATATGTACTGTACTGTGCAATCTACTAACAATATGTACTGTACTGTACAATCTACTAATAATATGTACTGTACTGTGCAATCTACTAATAATATGTACTGTACTGTGCAATCTACTAATAATATGTACTGTACTGTGACATCTACTAATAATATGTACTGTACTGTGCAATCTACTAACAATATGTACTGTACTGTACAATCTACTAATAATATGTACTGTACTGTGCAATCTACTAATAATATGTACTGTACTGTGCAATCTACTAATAATATGTACTGTACTGTGCAATCTACTAATAATATGTACTGTACTGTGACATCTACTAATAATATGTACTGTACTGTGCAATCTACTAATAATATGTACTGTACTGTGACATCTACTAATAATATGTACTGTACTGTGACATCTACTAATAATATGTACTGTACTGTGACATCTACTAATAATATGTACTGTACTGTGCAATCTACTAATAATATGTACTGTACTGTGCCATCTACTAATAATATGTACTGTACTGTGCAATCTACTAATAATATGTACTGTACTGTGACATCTACTAATAATATGTACTGTACTGTGCCATCTACTAATAATATGTACTGTACTGTGCAATCTACTAATAATATGTACTGTACTGTGCCATCTACTAATAATATGTACTGTACTGTGCAATCTACTAATAATATGTACTGTACTGTGACATCTACTAATAATATGTACTGTACTGTGCAATCTACTAATAATATGTACTGTACTGTGACATCTACTAATAATATGTACTGTACTGTGCAATCTACTAATAATATGTACTGTACTGTGCAATCTACTAATAATATGTACTGTACTGTGACATCTACTAATAATATGTACTGTACTGTGCAATCTACTAATAATATGTACTGTAATGTGCAATCTACTAATAATATGTACTGTAATGTGCAATCTACTAATAATATGTACTGTACTGTGACATCTACTAATAATATGTACTGTAATGTGCAATCTACTAATAATATGTACTGTAATGTGCAATCTACTAATAATATGTACTGTACTGTGACATCTACTAATAATATGTACTGTAATGTGCAATCTACTAATAATATGTACTGTACTGTGACATCTACTAATAATATGTACTGTAATGTGCAATCTACTAATAATATGTACTGTACTGTGCAATCTACTAATAATATGTACTGTAATGTGCAATCTACTAATAATATGTACTGTACTGTGACATCTACTAATAATATGTACTGTAATGTGCAATCTACTAATAATATGTACTGTAATGTGCAATCTACTAATAATATGTACTGTACTGTGACATCTACTAATAATATGTACTGTACTGTGACATCTACTAATAATATGTACTGTACTGTACAATCTACTAATAATATGTACTGTACTGTGCAATCTACTAATAATATGTACTGTACTGTGCAATCTACTAATAATATGTACTGTACTGTGCAATCTACTAATAATATGTACTGTACTGTGCAATCTACTAATAATATGTACTGTACTGTGACATCTACTAATAATATGTACTGTACTGTGACATCTACTAATAATATGTACTGTACTGTGCCATCTACTAATAATATGTACTGTACTGTGCAATCTACTAATAATATGTACTGTACTGTGCAATCTACTAATAATATGTACTGTAATGTGCAATCTACTAATAATATGTACTGTACTGTGACATCTACTAATAATATGTACTGTACTGTGCAATCTACTAATAATATGTACTGTAATGTGCAATCTACTAATAATATGTACTGTACTGTGACATCTACTAATAATATGTACTGTAATGTGCAATCTACTAATAATATGTACTGTAATGTGCAATCTACTAATAATATGTACTGTACTGTGACATCTACTAATAATATGTACTGTAATGTGCAATCTACTAATAATATGTACTGTACTGTGACATCTACTAATAATATGTACTGTACTGTGACATCTACTAATAATATGTACTGTACTGTACAATCTACTAATAATATGTACTGTACTGTGCAATCTACTAATAATATGTACTGTACTGTGCAATCTACTAATAATATGTACTGTACTGTGCAATCTACTAATAATATGTACTGTACTGTGACATCTACTAATAATATGTACTGTACTGTGACATCTACTAATAATATGTACTGTACTGTGCAATCTACTAATAATATGTACTGTACTGTGCAATCTACTAATAATATGTACTGTACTGTGCAATCTACTAATACATGTTTCAATCAATCAATCAATCAAACCCAAGATGAATGAACATGACTCCTCTGATCTCACTTTGGATCCGACCTGCAGAAATGTTTCTATCCATTCGGACTTGGGTCTGGCAGACCTAAAAACTGTACCAACTACTGTTGTTTCTTGAGGGAAATCTCACTCACTCTTGTTTTGTTTTTTGTTTTTTGTTTCAAGCGTGCCTTCTTCTTCATCTTAGTGATGTAAATGAAGTGGAAATGAAGAAAAGGTGCCCCACGAAGCAGGAAGACAATTGTGAAAGCCAGGCCAGTTTTGATGTGGGCCAAAGACCTCAAGATCTGCTTTCCGACCCTGGGGGGAGCCTGCTGCAAAGTACCCGAGGCAGAGCAGTTAGATTTCCCAAACGTTCATAATTAAACACTTTCTATTTGAAGAGGCAGCGGGGAACACCTTGGCGCCTGTTATTTGAAGGGCTATTGTGTTTGCTAAACATAATACTTTGGAACTTTGATACCGAATCCTTTGGTGTGTGTTAACTTTGGCAGTGGCCAAAGGATTGTGGGGCTGCTTCTCCTGTGAAGGACTGTGCCTCCACTGTCCACCACCCACCAACACGGCTCGCAGAGTTCCCTGCAGCCACTGTTCCCCGAGACACAGGGAAGACATTGTGATGCATCTCGGGGTGAAAACCTATCTCAAGTGTCTCCGAGGTTTGTTGAGAAAACACATCAATGTCCGATTGTTATTTCTTCTCCAAGCCCGTCTTGCGTTGCCAAACCTTGCTTCGTACGACCCTCGGACCTTTTTGCTTGAGTTTTTTTCCACAGAACACAGAACTGCAATTTCTTCCGTGGCGTGTTCTGCATAAACCTGCAAGCTGGCCGTCTTGACCCGAGGTAATGGAGTTGTGTGCAGTGCTGGGCTGAAGAGGAGCGTTCAGGAGCTCTCTTGGCAGGACTGCCAACCACGCAGGATGGGTCCAGGGTGGATGGGTCCCGGCTGGATGGGTCCAGGGTGGATGGGTCCCGGCTGGATGGGTCCAGGGTGGATGGGTCCAGGGTGGATGGGTCCAGGGTGGATGGGTCCCGGCTGGATGGGTCCAGGGTGGATGGGTCCAGGGTGGATGGGTCCAGGGTGGATGGGTCCCGGCTGGATGGGTCCAGGGTGGACGGGTCCAGGGTGGATGGGTCCAGGGTGGATGGGTCCCGGCTGGATGGGTCCAGGGTGGATGGGTCCAGGGTGGATGGGTCCAGGGTGGATGGGTCCCGGCTGGATGGGTCCAGGGTGGACGGGTCCCGGCTGGATGGGAACCTGAGCTGAAAGTGAGGCAGAGTCAGCAAACAAGTCATTGAGCAAATAAGCCGTGCTTACGGTTTCTGAACGGGCTGTTCCCGTGTCCGCAAACCTTCATCGCAGTGCAACTATTCCCTAGTCATGCCGCCCGCTTTGTTTTCAAATAGTCATCATAGAGCAGAGATATTCAACTAAATCATTTCCAGAAACCTAAGGACCGGGAGGCCAGATTTCTTATATTTTCGTAGAACCAGCGTCATCTACAGTAGTCATTCGATTTAGGTCTATTTTAGACCAGTTGATCTTCCGCTTCTTTTCTTTTTTCTCCTCTGTCCCCCCCTCCCTTGTGGAAGGGGTCCGGTCCGATGCCCATGGATGAAGTACTGGTTGTCCAGAGTCGAGACCCAGGATGGACCGCTCGTCGGGACCCAGGATGGACCGCTCGCCTGTATCGGTTGGGGACATCTCTACGCTGCTGATCCGCCTCCGCTTGGGATGGTCTCCTGTGGACGGGACTCTCGCTGCTGTCTTGGATCCGCTTGAACTGAACTCTCGCGGCTGTGTTGGAGCCACTATGGATTGAACTTTCACAGTATCATGTTAGACCCGCTCGACATCCATTGCTTTCGGTCCCCTAGAGGGGGGGGGGGGTGCCCACATCTGAGGTCCTCTCCAAGGTTTCTCATAGTCAGCATTGTCACTGGCGTCCCACTGGATGTGAATTCTCCCTGCCCACTGGGTGTGAGTTTTCCTTGCCCTTTTGTGGGTTCTTCCGAGGATGTTGTAGTCGTAATGATTTGTGCAGTCCTTTGAGACATTTGTGATTCGGGGCTATATAAATAAACATTGATTGATTGACTGATAGTTACGTGAACATTTTGGCTGTTTTTAAGGACTTTCTGCAAAAAAGCTAGTCAAAGATCAAATTGAGTATTTTCAATAATCTGAAGCCAAAATGTGAACTGAACTGTTGGGCCACCAGGAGAGTAGCCAAATAGTGACAAAGTATCTGTGGAGGGGGCGTGGCCTGCGGGCCTGCAGCGAGGCAGGGTGTGCCAGGATCGGCCTCAAAGTCAGCAACAGGTGCATAGATGGCCCACCTGGGCCTGATTATCTAATCACCTGTCACTCTGGATAAGCAGCAAAGAGGTTGTTGGAACTGGAGCAGGAGCCTGAGCTGAAAAGAAATCTGAGAACATTATTGAAAAATAAAACTGTATTTAATAATGCTTTATAATAGACTGTATTTATGTTATGCACATGTGAATAATGCTGTATAATAGACTGTATTTATGTTATTCACATGTGAATAATGCTGTATAATAGACTGTATTTATGTTATTCACATGTGAATAATGCTGTATAATAGACTGTATTTATATTATTCACATGTGAATAATGCTGTATAATAGACTGTATTTATGTTATTCACATGTGAATAATGCTGTATAATAGACTGTATTTATATTATTCACATGTGAATAATGCTGTATAATAGACTGTATTTATATTATTCACATGTGAATAATGCTGTATAATAGACTGTATTTATGTTATTCACGAGTAAAAAAAATAGCTAAGTGTTTATTGTGTATTGTGAGTGAACTGTGGTGCTGAATTTCCCCCAGGGATCAATAAAGTACTTTTTATTTTATTCTGCTATATTCAAGTTGGGAACCACCCACCCCGGTTAAAATGTCAAGTATTTAGAGTGCGTCACTTGTACATTTAGTTATGTTCCGGCCTTTTTCCAATATGGAATATGCCCATAAATTCTAGAGACAGTACCCCATCGTTTTTGTATTTATTTAAAAACTAAAAACTACAGTAAAAAAACACGTAAGTATTCACAGCCTTTGCTCAATACTAAGTTTGCATAGTAGAGCTTTAACTTGCACTTACAGATGTAGCGACAAACTGTATTTAGTGACAGTGGTTTTCTGAAGTGTTCCTGAGCCCATGTGGTGATATCCTTTAGAGATTGATGTGGGTTTTTGATACAGTGCCGTCTGAGTGATGGAAGGTCACGGTCATTCAATGTTGGTTTCCGGCCATGCCGCTTACGTGGAGTGATTTCTCCAGATTCTCTGAACCTTTTGTTGATATTATGGAGCATAGATGTTGAAATCCTTAAATTTCTTGCAATTGCACTTTGAGAAAGGTTGTTCTTAAACTGTTTGACTATTTGCTCACACAGTTGTGGACAAAGGGGTGTAATAATAATAATAATAATGGATTAGATTTATATCGAGCTTTTCTATTATTAGATACTCAAAGCGCTCACAGAGAAGTGGGAAGCCATCATTCATTCACACCTGGTGGTGGTAAGCTACATCTGTAGCCACAGCTGCCCTGGGGTAGACTGACGGAGGCGTGGCTGCCAGTTTGCGCCTACGGCCCCTCCGACCACCACCAATCATTCATTCATCATTCATTCACTAGTGTGAGCGGCACCGGGGAAAAGGGTGAAGTGTCCTGCCCAAGGACACAACGGCAGCGCTTTTTTGAATGTCAATAGGTGGGAAGCGAACCTGCAACCCTCAGGTTTCTGGCAGGGCCGCTTCACTCACTACGCCAGAGGTAGGGAACCTATGGCTCTAGAGCCAGATGGGGTTCTTTTGATGACTGCATCTGGCTCTCGGATAAATCTGAGCTGACATTGCTTAACATGATAAGTCATGAATGATTCCACTTGTAATCACAGTGTTAAAAATAATGTTCAAAATATAAGACATTCTCATGCATTTTTAATCTATCCATCTGTTTTCTACCGCACCCGTTCAAGAATTTAAGAAGCTATATATTTATTCATGGTTAGTGTGGGGCTTGCCAACCTGGGGTTTGTCAGACCCCCAAGTACCGACATGAGAGCCTGTTTCAGGGTTGCAATATTGTTTTATTTTTCAATCAGTCTCTCAGTTGCTTTGCAGCAATTGTATTTTTCTCTTTCATTTTCGCTCGCACTCTGGCTCCAGCCCCAACCCTGTCTCTCCTCCTGGCTGCTGTTTATAACAGAGCGACAGGTGATTAGATAACAAGGCCCAGGTGGGCCATCTAAGCACCTGTCGCTGATTTCGAGGCTGGTCCTGGCACACCCCAGTTTGCTGCAGGCCAGCAGGCCACACCCCCTCCACAGTTAGCTCGAGAATAACAATGTTATTACAAAGAATAAGAGACCTATTATAATCTAGAAATGTTGGTCTTACTTAAAAATGCACGCATTTATTTTTGTTCAGTGTAAAAAAAAAATAATTATATGGCTCTTACGGAATTACATTTTAAAATATTTGGCTTTTTGGCTCTCTCAGCCAAAAAGGTTCCCGACCCCTGAACTACGCCATGCCGTACCTCGCCCCATTCTTTCTTGTTGAAGACGGAGCATTTTCTGCCACCCACCTGTTCCCAATTAGCCTGCACACCTGTGGGATGTTCCAAATAAGTGTTTGATGAGCATTCCTCAACTTTTTCAGTATTTATTGCCACCTTTCCAAACTTCTTTGTCACGTGTTGCTGGCGTCAAATTGAAAAGGATTTACAAATCATTATATTCTGTTTATATTTACATCTAACACAATTTCCCAACTCATATGGAAACGGGGTTTGTAGAACATGATATATTCTATACGCACTGCCTCATAACAGGACTAAAACCCTCCAGCTCGTAAGTGAAGATTCTGGTGGTGTTTGTTCAGCCTCGGCTTCAGCGAGTGGTCTGCAAGCACCTGAAGACCTATGACACATTCTTCTCAATAACATCAAACTCGTCACATTTCCCAAGCTGTTTTATTTCAAAACACTGTTTGCCTCCTGTGAAGAAGTAAGTCAATAGAGCAAAGAATGAAGTGTTTGACACCCGCTCCTTCACAGTCAACAAGCACAACCATTGACCAGCGTCCTAGTCCACTAATTCATTTGAGGTCTCGTCTTGGTGTGACTTGCAGAAATGACTTGTATTTAGACAAGAGATTAGCTTTTGTGCCTGGTTGCAAAGGTTGAACAATTCAAGGAATAAAACGGCGGATTGGAAATGTTTCACGTGAGCGCCTTCAGCTGGAAAAATACAGCGGGAGATGCACCGACAGAAGGCCACTTCCCAGAAAAAGGGGCTCTAGTAGGTCATCATGTGGACTGACCACACGCTTAGCCACATGACAAATTGGACCATGGTGCTATGAGCTAAGGCAGTGGTTCTCAAATGGGGGTACGCGTACCCCTGGGGGTACTTGAAGGTATGCCAGGGGGTACGTGAGATTTTTTTTAAACATTCTAAAAATAGCTTGTGGACAACTATCCCTGTCGCCGCTCGAGTTCCATGGACCACCCAGGAAGGACATCGTTTTAGCAGGTTTGACTCTCGTTTAGTTTTCAATAAAGACAGTTTCTGCTGCTCACTCTCTGTGTCTCGCTTCCTGTTGCTCTCCAGCCACTGCTGCGGACTCTCCAACTCCTTCTGCCCCGATCTCTCCTCCTTCTCCCATATTTATACAGTGTGAGGAGATAAGTCAATCGTGAGCCGGTGCGCGATTCACGCACCTGAATCAGATTGCGGCGTCGCTCCCAGCACGCCCCGCCTCTCCGAACCGCCGCATTCTCCGCCTCCTTGGCGCCATCTTGGGCAGGGCTCCAGCGTGCCCCGCCCCGCTGCTCCTTCGCCAGCTCAAGCAACAATTCAAAAATCCTTTATAAATATATTTATTGAATAATACTTCAACAAAATATGAATGTAAGTTCATAAACTGTGAGAACAAATGCAATATTCAGTGTTGACAGCTAGATTTTTTTGTGGACATGTTCCATAAATATTGATAGTAAAGATTTATTTTATAAGTAAGTTGATGAATCCAGATGGATCTCTGTTACAATCCCCAAAGAGGACACTTTAAGTTGATGATTACTTCTATGTGGAGAAATCTGCATTTAGAATTGAATCACTTGGTTATTTTTCAACAAGTTTTTAGTTATTTGTATATCTTATAACTAAATGTGTGCATTTTTAAGTAAGACCAACATTTTTAGAGTATAATAAGTCTATTATTCTTTTTAATAACATTGTTATTCTGAAGCTAACCAATAATAAATCAAATGTCATGTCTGTTGATCATGTTTTTGTTTGGCCATGTGCTGTTTGTCCTTTGGACTCTTTAAGTTCCTGTTTTTTTTTCACTCCCTTGTCTGGTTTCCTTGGTTACTCATTTTGTCCACCTGTCTCTGGTGGACAAAATGCCCGCTCACCTGCTTCCCGAGCACTAATCAGAGTCAGTATTTAAGCTTGTCTTTGCCAGTCAGTCGCCCTGTGCTGACTTGTTTCATGCCTTGCCACAGTTTCGTGCTTCATGCCATGCCAAGTAAGTTTTGTTTGATTTATGTTCATAGTGTCTTTATGCGTTAGCTTTGTTCCTTAGCCCAAGTTGTGCCTCCGCTGTGAGCGATTTTTGTTTGTATATTTTTTTAGTTAAAATTAAATCATATTTTTACCTAAATGCCATGTCCCGAGTAGTCCGTCTGCCTTCCTGGGAGAACAACCCCACAGTAAGCTGCAACCCCCCCATCGTGACATAAAATACTTCTTACCATTAACGCGACTTCTTGAACAGGTGCGGTAGGAAACGGATGGATGGAATTAAATGCATGAGAATGTTTTGTATTTTGCACGTTATTTTTAGCACTGTGATTACCAGCGAAATTATTCATAATCATCGCATTAAGCAATGTCGGCTATGATTTATCCGAGAGCCAGATGCAGTCATCAAAAGAGCCACATCTGGCTCTAGAGCCATAGGTTCCCTACCCTTGCACAAATGTAATCGAGGACTCCTGGCTCAGTAAAATATGATAGAGATAGAACAAATTACTGTCAAAATCACATTTTAGCAAGACTCAGGGTAGCTCAATGGTTAAGACTGCTATTTCTCATGCAGTACTACTGGGTTCAAATCCATAACTTGCAACATCTTGTTTTTTATTTCGCCTGGATCATAGTTGACTGATAACATTTGTATATGAGCGAAAACCAAATCTCAATGGGACCCAGGATAGCTCAATGGTCAACCCTGTGGGCTCCCAATACAGGGGTGCTGGGTTTGTATCCCAATTGGTCTGATATGTAACTTAGGTTCAACATTTTTTTCAACCTCAATCATAGTTTACGGCGACATATGTCACGATTACATTAGTGAATGAGCCAGACTACAGCTATAGCAAGACTAAGGATAGCTTAATGTTTAAGACTGCTACCTCCCAGTCAGTGAAAGTGGGTTCAAGTCCATAACCAACTTTTTGTTTCACCTATCAATGTTAAATGATTGCAATTGTATATGAGCGGAAATAATGATTCCATTGGACCCGCTGCATTTCTACAAGAATCAGGATGGCTCAATGGTTAAGAGTGCTGTCTGTCACACAGTACTACTGGGTTCGAATCCACAACTCGGAAAATTTAGTTTTTAGTTTCGCCATGATCATAGTTGACTGATTACATTTGTATATGAGCGGAAACCATATCTTAGCAGGTCTCAGGATATCTCAATGGTTAAGAGTGCAGCCTGTCACACAGTACTACTGGGTTCAAATCCACAACTTGAAGGAGTTTGGTTTTAGTTTCGCCCTGATCATAGTTGACTGATTACATTTGTATATGAGCGAAAACCAGGTCTTAATGGGACCCAGGATAGCTCAATGGTCAACACTGTGGGCTCCGGATACAGAGGTACTGAGTTCAAATCCCATACAGGGACTCAGTAATTTGGCTGTATGGCGTCAAAACGACATACATTGTGGGGTGTTTCTTCTCCCCCACACAGAGTAATGTTATGTGCTACTTGTTTGACTAACATATAGTTCAAAAATTAAGTCAACACTAAAGATAATAATAATCAAAAATAAATCGTCAAAGATGACACCTCAGGGGTTACCTGTGTGTGTGTGTGTGTGTGTGTGTGTGTGTGAGAATGAGTGTGTGCGAGTGAGTGTAATTCCTGAGGTGGGTGGGAATAGGAGTAAAAAGTTAATAATAAAGAGCGTTGACCAATGAGCTCTCCTGGGTACAGTTAAAATAAAATAGGTAAATTGTAATTGGATAAAAAAAAAAGTTAGTTAAATTATTATTTTTACATTACATGAGAGAAGTGACACAGTCACAATATATGTCAACCAGTCACTTCCAACCTGTTTTGTAAATTACATGTCAACCCAAGCCAGATTCGAACCCAGCACCTTTCCACCAGAGTCAACAGCCTTACCCACTGGGCTTTCCTGGGTCTTGTGAAAGTGCAATTTTTTTTCATACACAAATGTAATCGAGGATTCCTGTTTCAGTAAAGTATGATGAGGTAGAACAAAAGACCACCAACCAGAGTGGGATTTGAACCCACTACCTTTCCTTCCGAGTCAGCAATCTTAACCCCTGGACTATCATGGGTCTTGTGAAAAATAGATTTCTTTCCATATACAAATGCTATCTACAACCCCCTGGCGCACTAAAGTATGATGAGGTGAATTAAATATTGCTAAACAGAGTGGGATTCGAGCTCGGTAACTCCCGTTTTAATTCAACAGTCTTAACCACTGGGCTATCCTGGCTCTTGTGAAAGTTTTTTTTTTCACATACACAAATGTCATCGAGGACTCCTGTTTCAGTAAAATATAATGAGGTAGAACAAAACACAATCATCTAGAGTGGGATTCGAAAACACTAACTCTCATTCCTAGTCAGCAGTCTTAACCACTGGTCTATCCTGGGTTTTGAAATGACACGATTGTGTTCCATACACAAGTATAATCGAGGACTCCTGGTTCAGTAAAGTTTTATAGAGGTAGGACAAGATACCATCAACCAGAATGGGGTTTGAACCCAGTACGTTTCATTCAGAGTCAGCAGTCTTAACCCCTGGACTAACCTGGGTCTTGTGAACAGATGATTGTGTTCCGTACACAAATATAATCAAGGACTCCTGGTTTAGTAAAGTATTATAGAAGTAGAACAAAATACCATCAACCAGAATGGGGTTTGAACACAGTACTTTTCATTTCGAGTCAGCAGTCTTAACCCCAAAAAGGTTCCCGACCCCTGTTCTAACCCATTTACCATTTACCGTATTTCCTTGAATTGCCGCCGGGGCGCTAATTAATTTAAAACCTCTTCTCACTCCGGCACTTACCAAAGGCATATGGTAAATTTAGGCCTGCGCTTAAAAATTTGAGTGTGATGTAAGGATGCCATCATGAAAAGCACATCTAATAAAAAAAAAACGTTATTATGGTCTTACCTTTACTTATAAATGAAGTCCATGGGTAGCTCCTTCTGATCAAAAGCATCAATAACTTGTTTATAGAAGTCTTCCTTATCTTTCTTCAGTTTTAAAAGTCTCTCTGTCTTGATGGAGATCTTCCTTTATTACCTCCTGCTTCGATTGAAAGTCCAGTTTAGAAAACAGTTTTATTTTAGATATGTAATCCTCCATGTTAAAAGTGCAAGCGAGAGGAAAAAACAAACGATCGCTGCTCACTCTTGCTGCTTGTTGTCACTTCTTCTGCAGCCGAGTAGTCGCAAGAAGGATCACTAGCTCCCTCTACCACCGGGAGGCGGGAGTCATTTAATGACTCATATTTGACACACGCAGCTACGGTATATTAATAAAACATAGCTGCTTACTGTTCTTTTTAGCATATTCAATAGCTTGGACCTTAAATCCTACTGAATAGCTCTTAATCTTCTTCCCTTTATGCGATTTCAAATGATTGAAATCAGCCTCCTCCATTTTGGAAATGATGAGAGGTGAAGTGTCACTCGTGACGTGACCAGTTTGATTCTAGACTTGCGCTAATAAAAATAATATTTTGCGAAACGAGTTTGATCTGGCAGTAATTCCAGGCAGGTGCATACTATATACCTGGCGGCAATTCAAGGAAATCCAGTATGTGCAAATTAGTTTATGAGTACGCCGAGTTTTGCAGGTTGTTTTGTGGAAGTGAGAAAAGATGGAGTCATTGAATGCATTTTGTGCCAAAATAATGATCATTGATCCTCACTTTGGTCCATTTCTACTTCTGTTGTGCTCATTTTGAGAAGAGTTTTGGAAAAAGTGACCTGAGTTTTAGGAAATGTGTTAAAAAAAATAAAAAACTAACATTTTATCCACCAAAACCATTGAAGGAAGCAACTCCCGCTGTAGTGCTCTGTGTGTGTGTGTGTGTGTGTGTGTGTGTGTGTGTGTGTGTGTGTGTGTGTGTGTATGTGTGTGTGTGTGTGTGTGTGTGTGTGTGTGTGTGTGTGTGCAGTTCCTTCCCTGCACTGGTGGTGAGAGGAAGCCTGCAGTCCGCCAGCAGGTCCCAGAGGACTGAGGGTCTGTCAGCCGGCTGGACTCTCATCCTGCCAGCCTCTGTCTCACCCTGCCGGTGGGAAGCCATAAAGGTGTCATCTGCCCGGAGCGACGTCTACTGTTTGAAGGTGGCCTTACCTGTTTTCTACCCCCCAACACCCGTAAATCATTCAAATAGGACAGTAGCAGTGACTGACATTTCCCTTCGGCCCAAAGGACACGGAGGTAAAGCCGAGGTCAGCGCAGAAGTGGTCCTGTTCAGTGGTAAGAAAAAACATACACTGTTCTACCTTCAAGGCACTTTGACACTATTTACACACACACACACACACACACACACACACATACACACATTCACACACTGATGGCTGCCATGCAAGGCCCTAACCAGGACCCATCAGGAGCAAGGGTGAAGTGTCTTGCTCAAGGACACAAAAGACGTCTCGAGGGTTTTTAGAAGGTGGGGATTGAACCAGGAACCCTCAGGTTGCTTGCATGGCCTGCAGATAAAGTGCTAGCTGTCAAAATTCGGGACCCAGGGTGGACCACTCATCTGTGCATCAGTTGGAGACGTCTCTGTGCTCCTGACCTGTCTCCACTCAAGATGATATCCTGCTGGCCCCACTATGGACTGGACTCTCACTATTATGTTAGATCCACTATGGACTGGACTCTCACACTATTATGTTAGATCCACTATGGACTGGACTCTCACACTATTATGTTAGATCCACTATGGACTGGACTCTCACTATTATGTTAGATCCACTATGGACTGGACTCTCACACTATTATGTTAGATCCACTATGGACTGGACTCTCACACTATTATGTTAGATCCACTATGGACTGGACTCTCACACTATTATGTTAGATCCACTATGGACTGGACTCCCACACTATTATGTTAGATCCACAATAAAACTGAATGATGTCACTGATACACTGTCCAATGTCCAATGTCCAATTTGCACGTTTGCCGAAGTGATCCTGACCTGCGAGGGTCTGAGATGAGGTCTGTGAGCAGGCTGTCCCCTGCATGGACTGTCCCAGGTGCCATGGTCTGGACAGATGTTGTGTCACGTACACAGTCCAGCTGTGTGTGTCTTTTCCTGGCTACTCTGGACCTCGCCGACAGACTGATGACTTTCTGCTCATAAGAAAAACGGCCAGTGGAACACTCAGTATCCGCCATGGACCTGTAAGCCTTCCTCTTGTCCGACACGTGCCAACACACACACACACACACACACACACACACATTCACACACACATTTTGTTTACGTGCTGCAGACTTGGACTTGAATTGAAGTGGCTTTGTGCTTTTGATTGAGTCACTTGTCACTTTGGTTATGAACCTTGGCCTCCATTCAATGACAATGATATCCTGGTTTTACTGCTGATAATACTGAGTGGGACTTCTTCTCACCTGTTTACTTGCTTCTCACCTGTTTACTTGCTTCTCACCTGTTTACTTACTTCTCACCTGTTTACTTACTTCGCACCTGTTTACTTACTTCTCACCTGTTTACTTGCTTCTCACCTGTTTACTTACTTCTCACCTGTTTACTTACTTCTCACCTGTTTACTTACTTCTCACCTGTTTACTTACTTCTCAACTGTTTACTTACTTCTCACCTGTTTATTTACTTCTCACCTGTTTATTTACTTCTCACCTGTTTACTTACTTCTCACCTGTTTACTTACTTCTCAACTGTTTACTTACTTCTCACCTGTTTATTTACTTCTCACCTGTTTACTTCTCACCTGTTTACTTACTTCTCACCTGTTTACTTACTTCTCACCTGTTTACTTACTTCTCACCTGTTTACTTACTTCTCACCTGTTTACTTACTTCTCAACTGTTTACTTACTTCTCACCTGTTTATTTACTTCTCACCTGTTTACTTCTCACCTGTTTACTTACTTCTCACCTGTTTACTTACTTCTCACCTGTTTACTTACTTCTCACCTGTTTACTTACTTCTCACCTGTTTACTTACTTCTCAACTGTTTACTTACTTCTCACCTGTTTATTTACTTCTCACCTGTTTACTTCTCACCTGTTTACTTACTTCTCACCTGTTTACTTACTTCTCACCTGTTTACTTACTTCTCAACTGTTTACTTACTTCTCACCTGTTTATTTACTTCTCACCTGTTTACTTCTCACCTGTTTACTTACTTCTCACCTGTTTACTTACTTCTCACCTGTTTACTTACTTCTTACCTGTTTACTTACTTCTTACCTGTTTACTTACTTCTCACCTGTTTACTTACTTCTCACCTGTTTACTTACTTCTCACCTGTTTACTTACTTCTCACCTGTTTACTTACTTCTCAACTGTTTATTTACTTCTCACCTGTTTATTTACTTCTCACCTGTTTACTTCTCACCTGTTTACTTACTTCTCACCTGTTTACTTACTTCTCACCTGTTTACTTACTTCTCACCTGTTTACTTACTTCTCACCTGTTTACTTACTTCTTACCTGTTTACTTACTTCTCACCTGTTTACTTACTTCTCACCTGTTTACTTACTTCTCACCTGTTTACTTACTTCTCACCTGTTTACTTAATTCTCACCTGTTTACTTACTTCTCACCTGTTTACTTACTTCTCACCTGTTTACTTACTTCTCACCTGTTTACTTACTTCTTACCTGTTTACTTACTTCTCACCTGTTTACTTACTTCTCACCTGTTTACTTACTTCTCACCTGTTTACTTACTTCTCACCTGTTTACTTAATTCTCACCTGTTTACTTACTTCTCACCTGTTTACTTACTTCTCACCTGTTTACTTACTTCTCACCTGTTTACTTACTTCTCAACTGTTTACTTACTTCTCACCTGTTTATTTACTTCTCACCTGTTTACTTCTCACCTGTTTACTTACTTCTCACCTGTTTACTTACTTCTCACCTGTTTACTTACTTCTTACCTGTTTAGTTACTTCTCACCTGTTTACTTACTTCTCACCTGTTTAGTTACTTCTCACCTGTTTACTTACTTCTCACCTGTTTACTTACTTCTCCCCTGTTTACTTACTTCTCAACTGTTTACTTACTTCTCACCTGTTTATTTACTTCTCACCTGTTTACTTACTTCTCACCTGTTTACTTACTTCTCCCCTGTTTACTTACTTCTCAACTGTTTACTTACTTCTCACCTGTTTATTTACTTCTCACCTGTTTACTTCTCACCTGTTTACTTACTTCTCCCCTGTTTACTTACTTCTCAACTGTTTACTTACTTCTCACCTGTTTATTTACTTCTCACCTGTTTACTTCTCACCTGTTTACTTACTTCTCACCTGTTTACTTACTTCTCACCTGTTTACTTACTTCTCACCTGTTTACTTACTTCTCACCTGTTTACTTACTTCTCACCTGTTTACTTACTTCTCAACTGTTTATTTACTTCTCACCTGTTTATTTACTTCTCACCTGTTTACTTCTCACCTGTTTACTTACTTCTCACCTGTTTACTTACTTCTCACCTGTTTACTTACTTCTTACCTGTTTACTTACTTCTCACCTGTTTACTTACTTCTCACCTGTTTACTTAATTCTCACCTGTTTACTTACTTCTCACCTGTTTACTTACTTCTCACCTGTTTACTTACTTCTCACCTGTTTACTTACTTCTCACCTGTTTACTTACTTCTCACCTGTTTACTTACTTCTCACCTGTTTACTTACTTCTCACCTGTTTACTTACTTCTCACCTGTTTACTTAATTCTCACCTGTTTACTTACTTCTCACCTGTTTACTTACTTCTCACCTGTTTACTTACTTCTCAACTGTTTACTTACTTCTCACCTGTTTATTTACTTCTCACCTGTTTACTTACTTCTCACCTGTTTACTTACTTCTCACCTGTTTATTTACTTCTCACCTGTTTACTTCTCACCTGTTTACTTACTTCTCACCTGTTTACTTACTTCTCACCTGTTTACTTACTTCTCACCTGTTTACTTACTTCTCACCTGTTTACTTACTTCTCAACTGTTTACTTACTTCTCACCTGTTTATTTACTTCTCACCTGTTTACTTCTCACCTGTTTACTTACTTCTCACCTGTTTACTTACTTCTCACCTGTTTACTTACTTCTCAACTGTTTACTTACTTCTCACCTGTTTACTTACTTCTCACCTGTTTACTTACTTCTCAACTGTTTACTTACTTCTCACCTGTTTACTTACTTCTCACCTGTTTACTTACTTCTCAACTGTTTACTTACTTCTCACCTGTTTATTTACTTCTCACCTGTTTACTTCTCACCTGTTTACTTACTTCTCACCTGTTTACTTACTTCTCACCTGTTTACTTACTTCTCACCTGTTTACTTAATTCTCACCTGTTTACTTACTTCTCACCTGTTTACTTACTTCTCACCTGTTTACTTACTTCTCACCTGTTTACTTACTTCTCCCCTGTTTACTTACTTCTCAACTGTTTACTTACTTCTCACCTGTTTATTTACTTCTCACCTGTTTACTTCTCACCTGTTTACTTACTTCTCACCTGTTTACTTACTTCTCACCTGTTTACTTACTTCTCACCTGTTTACTTACTTCTCACCTGTTTACTTACTTCTCACCTGTTTACTTACTTCTCACCTGTTTATTTACTTCTCACCTGTTTACTTCTCACCTGTTTACTTACTTCTCACCTGTTTACTTACTTCTCACCTGTTTACTTACTTCTCACCTGTTTACTTACTTCTCACCTGTTTACTTACTTCTTACCTGTTTACTTACTTCTCATCTGTTTACTTACTTCTCACCTGTTTACTTACTTCTCACCTGTTTACTTACTTCTCACCTGTTTACTTACTTCTCACGTGTTTACTTACTTCTCACCTGTTTACTTACTTCTCACCTGTTTACTTACTTCTCACCTGTTTACTTACTTCTCACCTGTTTACTTACTTCTTACCTGTTTACTTACTTCTCATCTGTTTACTTACTTCTCACCTGTTTACTTACTTCTCACCTGTTTACTTACTTCTCACCTGTTTACTTACTTCTCACGTGTTTACTTACTTCTCACCTGTTTACTTACTTCTCACCTGTTTACTTACTTCTCACGTGTTTACTTACTTCTCACCTGTTTACTTACTTTAAAGACCAACATTAACAACATGGCTGCCGTGCACCACAGAGTATGACCTTCCCACTAAAAGCGGACAGGAGCAAAAACTGTAACAAAGCGATAGAATGGATTCAATGAGTTAATCAATGTTTAATTATGTAGCCCAACATTACGAGTGTCTCAAAGGGCTGCACAAGCCCCCCCCCCCCCACCCCGGGCAACCAGTGTAATGGACGTGGAGTGGATCTAACATAATAGTGTGAGAGTCCAGTCCATAGTGGATCTAACATAATAGTGTGAGAGTCCAGTCCATAGTGGATCTAACATAATAGTGTGAGAGTCCAGTCCATAGTGGATCTAACATAATAGTGAGAGTCCAGTCCATAGTGGATCTAACATAATAGTGTGAGAGTCCAGTCCATAGTGGATCTAACATAATAGTGTGAGTCCAGTCAATAGTGGATCTAACATAATAGTGAGAGTCCAGTCAATAGTGGATCTAACATAATAGTGAGAGTCCAGTCCATAGTGGATCTAACATAATAGTGTGAAAGTCCAGTCCATAGTGGATCTAACATAATAGTGTGAGAGTCCAGTCCATAGTGGATCTAACATAATAGTGAGAGTCCAGTCCATAGTGGATCTAACATAATAGTGTGAGAGTCCAGTCCATAGTGGATCTAACATAATAGTGAGAGTCCAGTCCATAGTGGATCTAACATAATAGTGTGAGAGTCCAGTCCATAGTGGATCTAACATAATAGTGTGAGAGTCCAGTCCATAGTGGATCTAACATAATAGTGAGAGTCCAGTCCATAGTGGATCCAACATAATAGTTTGAGAGTCCAGTCCATAGTGGATCTAACATAATAGTGTGAGAGTCCAGTCCATAGTGGATCTAACATAATAGTGTGAGAGTCCAGTCCATAGTGGATCTAACATAATAGTGTGAGAGTCCAGTCCATAGTGGATCCAACATAATAGTGAGAGTCCAGTCCATAGTGGATCTAACATAATAGTGAGAGTCCTTTCAGGTTTGTACCTGACAGTTTGGTCATGTTTTAGTTTTTTCTCTGTGTTTGTCTTATTTCCTGTCAGTGCTCTTATTGTGTCTTTTTTTTCCTGATGTTATCGCTGAGTGTTTTTCCCCCTCAGCTGTGGCTGAATGGCACGGCGGTGCCACACCTGGTGTCAATCAGCCAGTTGCTATTTAGACAAGTCTTGTTCCTCCCCTCTGGGCTGGATTATTGTCATCAATACTTGTAGGTCCTACCTGTTACTTGTCGCTGTTCATGTATGCCGTGGAGTGTTTTCCGTCTATGTGTTCCTAGTTCCTGTTTGTTGGATCCTGTTTCCTGTTTTCCAGTTTGGTTGTTCCTACTTCCTGGTTTGTGTTTTTTCATTTTTAAAGAATAAATTATGTTTCCCTGCACAATGCCTGCCACCTTCTCTGTATCTTAGGGTTTGTCACAAACACACTGTGACAAGTCCAGTCCATAGTGGATCTAACATAACAGTGAGAGTCCAGTCCATTTAGGATCTAACATAACAGTGAGAGTCCAGTCCATAGTGGATCTAACATAATAGTGTGACAGTCCAGTCCATAGTGGATCTAACATAATAGTGTGAGAGTCCAGTCGATAGTGGATCTAACATAATAGTGTGAGAGTCCAGTCCATAGTGGATCTAACATAATAGTGAGAGTCCAGTCCATAGTGGATCTAACATAATAGTGTGAGAGTCCAGTCCATAGTGGATCTAACATAATAGTGAGAGTCCAGTCGATAGTGGATCCGACATAATAGTGAGAGTCCAGTCCATAGTGGATCTAACATAATAGTGTGAGAGTCCAGTCCATAGTGGATCTAACATAATAGTGAGAGTCCAGTCCATAGTGGATCTAACATAGTAGTGAGAGTCCAGTCCCCAGCCACTTGGTCTAGATCTTGCCGGGGGATTATGATTGTTTATCCAAAACTGACATTCTTAATGTAAGACTGCAGAACATTGTTCCCCAGTTTTGTCCAAATGAGTGACATGCGCCCCGGTCAAAGGTTCCTGGATGACATTCTGTTCAAGAAGTTCAACACAGATTACAGTAAAATAGTTTATTTAGAAATGATTATTCATTTTGAAAATAGGTTTGTAAAATCCAGTGATACATGTTATAATCAAAAATCAGATTAAAGTGCAAAAATACATTTGATGTTATGATGCATTTGTAGAAAAGTAACATTGGAATGTGAGCGAGGCCTGACAAAGTTGTCTTTGGTGCGAGGGCCGGCACACCATTTGCTTGCACGGTTCAAAAGTCCCAAGTCCAGAGTCTGTGCAATGTGGTATTTGGACCAGGCCACCTGATTCTTTGGTTCTGTTGCTGCTAAAGTCCATTTCACATTCCTGCTGACATACTCACTGGCCGGGGAATGACTATCTCCTCTTGAAGATCTGGTTCTTCCTTGAGCAGCGTTCCATCCAAGGTGGAAGACTTTGGAAGGTCCTCCACCACGCTTGCTTTGTGGGAGATTGTTGTCTTTGGTAAACATCCAGTGTCCTCGTCTCCTTTCCTGGGAGGGAAGGGATCACTTCACCTTGGCGGGCTTCATTTCCTTCAGCTGCACATGTAATGTTTTGTGGACCGCCAGAGTTCTGGACTGACAGAAGCCTTTCCCGCACTCCTGGCACTTGAAGGGCTTTTCTTTGGAATGGATGTACCTGCACCGTGGAACACATGGACACACAGGTTAGTTCTGGCACTACCCACTACCCACACAGGTTAGTTCTGGCACTACCCACTACCCACACAGATTAGTTCTGGCACTACCCACTACCCACACAGGTTAGTTCTGGCACTACCCACTACCCACACAGATTAGTTCTGGCACTACCCACTACCCACACAGGTTAGTTCTGGCACTCCCCACTACCCACACAGGTTAGTTCTGGCACTACCCACTACCCACACAGGTTAGTTCTGGCACTACCCACCACCCACACAGGTTAGTTCTGGCACTACCCACTACCCACACAGGTTAGTTCTGGCACTACCCACTACCCACACAGGTTAGTTCTGGCACTACCCACTACCCACACAGATTAGTTCTGGCACTACCCACTACCCACACAGGTTAGTTCTGGCACTACCCACTACCCACACAGGTTAGTTCTGGCACTACCCACTACCCACACAGGTTAGTTCTGGCACTACCCACTACCCACACAGGTTAGTTCTGGCACTACCCACTACCCACACAGATTAGTTCTGGCACTACCCACTACCCACACAGGTTAGTTCTGGCACTACCCACTACCCACACAGGTTAGTTCTGGCACTACCCACTACCCACACAGGTTAGTTCTGGCACTACCCACTACCCACACAGATTAGTTCTGGCACTACCCACTACCCACACAGGTTAGTTCTGGCACTACCCACTACCCACACAGGTTAGTTCTGGCACTACCCACTACCCACACAGGTTAGTTCTGGCACTACCCACTACCCACACAGGTTAGTTCTGGCACTACCCACTACCCACACAGGTTAGTTCTGGCACTACCCACTACCCACACAGGTTAGTTCTGGCACTACCCACTACCCACACAGGTTAGTTCTGGCACTACCCACTACCCACACAGGTTAGTTCTGGCACTACCCACTACCCACACAGGTTAGTTCTGGCACTACCCACTACCCACACAGGTTAGTTATGGCACTACCCACTACCCACAACACAGTTCTCATTCTCTGGATTACAAATTAAAGTCACTTTGTAATCAAATAAATGTATTATGAAAAGCACACACAGTATATCATTATTTGTACGTACAGTCACAATCAAAGGTGTACATACACTTGTTTCTTCAGCATTGTCCACGCCTTTAAGTCAGGACTTTGGGAAGACCATTCTAAAACCTTCATTCTTGCCTGATTTAGCCATTCCTTTACCACTTTTGAGGTGTGTTTGTCCTGTTGGAACACCCAACTGTGCCCAAGACCCAAGCTCCCCCCTGATGACTTTAGCTTGTCCTGAACAATTTTGTCATGTCTATGTAATCATGTTTTGTTTTAGTCATGTTCTGTTTGTTTTTAGGCCACTCAGTTCCTGTTTTTGCACTTCCTGGTTTGTTTTATCACCATGACTACCCATTAGTTTTCACCTGTCCTCATGTCTCACACCTGTTTTCACTAATCACCACAGTATTATTTAAGCCTGTCTGTTTCTGTTGTTCACCCTGGCAACATCACCCTCCATCACCTGCTACGCACCTTGTAATCCATGCCAATGATCCATGTCCTGTTCTCGTTCCGTTCCAAGTAAGTTTTCTCGTTATTTATGCCACAGTGCAAGTTTTTGTTTTCTGTTCATAGTTTTGCCTTAGTGCGAGTTTTGTTTCATAGCCAAGTGTTTTTACCTCCTTGTGAGCGCCTTTTGTTTATTCCTTTTTTTGTAGTTAGTGTTAGAAAATAGAAGCTGTCTTTACCTTCATGCCATCTCCGGTCCAAGTTCACAACCACCTCATAGTCCAAGTGTTAACAAATTTGGAGCTAATCCTCCTTTTTCATCGTCCCATTTAAAGCAGCAGTTCCATTGGCAGCAAAACAGGCCCAGAGCATAATACTACCACCACCATGCTTGACGGTAGGCCTGGTGTTCCTGGGATGAAAGGCCTCACCTTTTCTCCCATAAACATATTGCTGGGTATTGTGGCCAAACAGCTCCATTTCGTTTCATCTGACCACATAACTTTCCTCCAGAAGGTCTTGTCTTTGTCCATGTGATGTCAGAAGGAACAAAAATGGAGCTGTTTGGCCACAACACCCAGCAATATGTTTGGAGGAGAAAAGGTGAATCCCAGCACACCATGCCTACCGTCAAGCATGGTGGTGGCATTATGCTCTGGGCCTGTTTTGCTGGCAATGGAACTGTTCAGCCTCAGCCCTCCCCCTTGACCCTGAGAAAGTAGTGCCATGACGGAGTGTTGAAAATACGGCCCTCGGATTTGGACGTGGCTTCGAGTCTCGCTACGTCTTCAACCCTCACAGTCACGCGGATACAACACTTTTGTTTGTTTACTTTCAAGATACAGCCTCGGGACCCCATCTGAGGCTAGCTGGACAGGGATCGGGAGTAGAGTTCATAAGTCTTCAAGACATAGTCCGGGTTGTGAGTGGTTGATGAGCCTTTTGTGTGCTTGTTGGTTGTTAAATCTCTCTCAGGCCATTCAGAATGCAGCTAAGTCGACATCTGTCTGAGGTCCCCGTTTTTTTTTTCTTTATTTAGTTTATTTATTATTATTGTCATTACTATTACTATCTCTTCCGAGCTTGTGAAAACATACAATAAACAATTAAAAACATGGTTATAAAACAAATATAGTTTGAGCCTTTTTTACAAAATATACGTTGAAAAAGTTGTTATTTATTCAGAAATATTCTTTCAATGTTTATTTACCTTAATTGTACCGTAACAGTTTCCATACGGTGTCTGTAACAAGGCAGTAAAACGGCTGATCAAACAAAACAGAAGTCATCGTCATAGACCCATCCAATCATCTACACCATGACTTGATTCACGTGGACCCCGACTTAAATAAATTGAAAAACTTATCTGGGTGTTACTATTTTGTGGTCAATTGTACGGAATATGTACTGTACTGTGTAATCTACTAATAAAAGTTTCAATCAATCTGCTAAACAGACTCAATAACTCCACAGTGACGTCTTGGTGAATTTACTGAGGAATTTGTGAAAGGGGAAAAATACAAAAATAATGCAGTTGTACAGTAAGTTAACAATAGCAATGTGTTAGCATATTAGCTAATGCTAACGACGCTAGCTTGATTACATTACGACGGCACGTACAAATAAGCATGAAAACACTCCTACAGGCGTCACACATGGGACGCTTTAGTAAGTATAAACGGTTTTAGTTATATTGTAAAACTGACCACCCTTGCTTGGAGCGATGAATTACGAATCCATACAAGTAGAAACGTTATAGACGGCTAGAGGAACAGCACTGCTACTCTCGGTTGAAAGCACTAAATGGAAGAACCTGCAGTGAGCGAACTCGTCCAAAAGGTTTATTTTGAAAACTACTTGCATTACGGCGGTCAGCAAACAAATATCCATGAATCAGCCGCATTGTTATAAAGACCACAGGGTTGAAAGTGTAGGAAAAAAAGTGCTGCTTATAGTCTGCAATTTACAGTAGCTACGTTCGGCATCCACTCATGACGGACCCACACTAGATGAAGTTAAAGGAGAAGTGACATACTAGCCTACACCCTCTGTACTGACACTGTTCAATGCAAAAGTATCCACTGCAATGTTGGAAGGTGATTATGAACCGGATCGTCCTATTGATCTTTACAACTGAACAGTACCGTTTAGTTTTTACCACATAGTATATGTCTCAGTAGCACTCCCAACTTAAAAACAATAATAATAGATTTGTGTTTGTAAAAAGCACTTTATATTGAGCAAACAACCTCAAAGTGCTACAGTGTATTAATAAAAAAATTAAATTAAATAAAAAGATAATAAAAATAAAGCCTAATAGCTGGAACTAGTACGCATATATATAAAAAAGGCTTTTTGTTTTAAAAAAAAGAAGGGATTTTAAGCCTTTTTTAAAAGCATTCACAGTCTGATGTACCCTCATGTGGTCAGGGAGAGACTGGGAGCGGCAGAGCGGAAAGCCCGGTCTCCCATTGTTGTTAAAAAAACTACTGAACGTTACAAGTTGAGTTTGGATAAACACTGTCATGCAGCACAGATATTATTTTTGCTGTTAAATACTTCAGATACAATAATTAATCAGAGAGATTGTGTCACTCTGATCTTTAGTTTGTATTGTTCCACTCTGCATGGTGTTGAGATAATTGCATTTACACATAGAAATGCATACAACTGATAATACATTTTAATTTTAGACCGTCAGTCAGTAATCATATTCTTCCACACATTATATATATATATATATATATATATATATATATATATATATATATATATATATATATATATATATATATATATATATATTTACCACTCAAAGAGCCATGTTGACGCATTTCACAAATTAAAGAAGACAACGGGAGCCGCAATCATTCTCGTCATTCTCGTGAATATCTGCTGGCGGTCACCCATATAACAGTAATAAGGGCGTGCTATGAAGTCATTGCCTTTATAGATAGATAGATAGATAGATAGATAGATAGATAGATAGATAGATAGATAGATAGTACTTTATTTATTCCGTCAGGAGAGTTCCTTCAGGAAAATTACAATTTTAAGCACAATCCCATTCAAGATCAGACAAACATTACAGGGAGACAGAACAGGATCGCTGACGGGTCTGCCGGCTTCCAGCGCCCCTTACAAAAAAGATGACATACAGGTAAACAAGGGGGTGGGGGGGAGAAAAAAATAGAAGATTAAAAGGGACGGCGTGGCGCAGTGGAAGAGTGGCCGTGCGCAACCCGAGGGTCCCTGGTTCAAATCCCACCTAGTACCAACCTCGTCACGTCCGTTGTGTCCTGAGCAAGACACTTCACCCTTGCTCCTGATGGGTGCTGGTTGGCGCCTTGCATGGCAGCTCCCTCCATCAGTGTGTGAATGTGTGTGTGAATGTGGAAGTAGTGTCAAAGCGCTTTGAGTACCTTGAAGGTAGAAAAGCGCTATACAAGTACAACCCATTTATCATTTATCATTTAAAATAAAATTAAAAAATCGGTCTTAGCCTAGGCCCTGGAGTGGGGGTGCAGACTGAGGCCAAGGGGGAAAAAAAAAAAAAAAAACACACCTTTTACAACATGTAGAGACATCTTGTCAGTCCAGTCACATGTTGACACCTTCTACAACATGTACAACATGTACAACATGTACATGTACATGTACAGACATCTTGTCAGTCCAGTCACATGTTGTACGTGGCTTCTGCAGATACACGACTGCAAGGCATACTTGGTGGTACAGAGTACACTGATGGTTGTGATATAAACAACTTTAACACTCTTACTAATATGCACCACACTGTGAAGCCACACCAAACAAGAATGACAAACGCATTTCTGGAGAACATCCGCACTGTAACACATTATAGACACAACATAATAATTACACAGAATGCTATGCATCCATGACTCTTTTAGGCTATATTACACCCCCCCGCTAGCACCAAAACCCGCTCCCCACCCCCCTTCCATGCGTCGGTTGAGGTGGGCGGGGTTTGGGGCACGGGGGTCTGAAATGGGTCATGGATGCATGGCATTCTGGGTAATTATTATGTTGCGTTTATAATGTGTTACTGTGAGGATGTTCTCCCGAAATGTGTTTGTAATTCTTGTTTGGTGTGGCTTCACAGTGTGGTGCATATTAGTAAGAGTGTTAAAGTTGTTGAGACACTAGTGATTTAGGGCTATATAAGTAAACATTGATTGATTGATTGATATATCACAACCTTCAGTGTACTCTGTGTCACCCAGTATGCCTTGCAGTCGTGTATCTGCAGAAGCCACATACAACATGTGACTGGACTGACAAGATGTCTGTACATGTTGTAGAAGGTGTCAAAGGCAATGGCCTCATAGCACGCCTTTATTACTGTTATATGGGTGACCACAAGCAGATATTCGCAAGAATGGTTGTGGCTCCCATTGTCTTCTTTAATTTGTGAAACGCCTCAAAATGTAGAGGGCACTAAAAGTGAAGCCATCACGGCACGCCCTCAATATTGTTGTCCGAGTGAAAATCGAAGAATGATGACCCCGGGTGAGGTCCGGAAGAGGTTCCGAGAACCGGAATCACCACGTAACAATCAGGGGGGTCGGCGATTGTGCAGCTGAGCCACATCAGAGTGGCCAAAGAGCCGCATGCCGCTCCGCAGCTGCGGGTTGCCGACCCCTGATATATTATATATATATATATATATATATATATATATATATATATATATATATATATATTATACACACACACACACACACATATTTAGTGTTTATATTGTCATGTAACCCTAATATATAACGCAAGTAACAATTTAAAACGATATGAATAACTTTTTTAATCTGATAAAAAGTTATTATACTGATAACTAAACAAACATACAAACATTAAAACAAAATTATACAAATTTATGTAATCAAAAATGTACCTTAAATAAATAAAAAACAATACAATTTTAAATGTCGTCTTTTAGTTTATTGATATCACGTCATACTTGCTCGATCATCCGTGTTGATGGGCGTATATTGCCCATCCAAGATGAAGCTGAAATATTCCCACCATGGGACATTTGGCTTTGTCATCATAATTGTGTTACTGTGCGACACTTCTCACTGGCGACTCACCAGTAAGGAGGCTCTCTTGTCCTTCCTGTGTGTGTGTGTGTGTGTGTGTGTGTGTGTGTGTGTGTGTGTGCGTGTGTGTGTAAAGCTGGCGCCTCTCTCTCCGCCCACTGGGACAAAGATTGTGGATGACTGAAAAGAGTGCTCACTGCGTTCAGTCAAACACGTGCAGGTGCTGAGAGTGATGCTGGGAGTGGGACGTCGTTTAAAGAAACGGAAAGGCAAAATAAATTCTGATTGGCGAACATGTCTGTCGCTCAAATGGCGGTGACGGTGGAGAAGAAAATAAAGAGACTCTTGCGGTTATTTATCGCACTAATTAAAACCTTGATGTTCCGCCCGAATGCAGCTGAGGTAGTCTCCAGCAGCCCCTGCAACCGCGAAAGGGACAAGCGGTAGAAAAAGGATGGATGGATGTTGATTAACGGTGGAGCCCTTTTTGTTTTCCCTTTAAGATCCCTTAACAAAGCAACAAGACACCCAGTTCCCGACAAAAGGCCGTCTAAAAGCACAGTGACTCCGGCCGGCAACAAAACGTTAACTTTCATCTTGGCCTCTACCATTCTTGTCCTCCACTTACTGCACCTTTTATTTGCAGATACATTCTCGAGTCCTAGCTTTTGCTCAGTTCTTTCCCCAAGCCTCATTTGTGGCTGTTTTCTGACACATTGCCTGTGGACAATTGAGCTGGTCCTGTCTTTGAAGCCAAACAACCTTCCCTAGTCATGGTGCAAATTGGTGTGAAACACTATCCCCAAAAAATCCATCCATCCATCCATCTTCTACCATTTGTCCCTTACGGGATGGCAGGGGGTGCTGGAGCCTATCTCAGCTGCATTCAAGAGGAAGGCGGCGTACACCCTGGACAAGTCGCCACCTCATCGCAGGGTTAACACAGAGAGGCGGGAAACATTCACACTCACATTCACACACTAGGGACCATTTAGTGTTGCCAATCAACCTATCCCCAGGTGCATGTCTTTGGAGGTGGGAGGGGCCTATCCCCAGGTGCATGTCTTTGGAGGTGGGAGGAAGCCGGAGTCGAACCCACGCAGTCACGGGGAAGCCATGCAAACTCCACACAGAAAGATCCTGAGCCCAGGAACGAACCCAGGACCCTTGTATTGTGAGGCACACGCACGAACCCCTCTCTCACCGAGCTATGACAAATAAATGTTTAGCCTTGCAAGATAATGTCGCAAGAAAATTGACATTCTATACCAATCGCAAGGATCTATGTCAGCGCTTTATAAATGTTTTGTCGATTTTTTGTATCTGTGTTACGCAAAAAGCAGGAGATGCTGAGAAAGTTGTAAGGACTGAAGTTTGAGGCTCTGCATTCCTCTCCAGCTATGAACCGGCATTGCGAATTAGTTAAGGAAAAATAAGCTCAAAATATTGCGGCAAAGCCAAGTTCTCACCTGTGGTCTCGGAGGTGGTCCTGCCTTCTGAAGGCTTTGTGGCAGATATCACAGGTGTACGGCCTCTCGTCCGTGTGCGTCCTCTCGTGGATCAACAGGTTGTAGGATTTTGTAAAATGGCGGCCGCAGAACTTGCAAACAAACTCCTTTTTGGTCTTGGAGGGTAGCCGGCCTCGAGTGGACTTGCGCTCCGGAGAGGAGAACTTGGCCACATCCAGAAGGCACCCAGGTGAACTGGGGTGGTGGGACGAAGCGGCTGCGGCGGCGGCGGCAACACCTGCCATGCTCAGGTCCTCTGCTTTCAGATGATCTTCCTGGGTGGCTGCCGTGGCGAGGTTGGCAAAGTCGAAGCGAGGCTTCTTCTTCAAGCTTTGCAGCAGCCCTGCTGAGTCCTGCTTGGGCTGCAGGAGGTAGGGGAAGATAGGAATGGAGGCCACGGAGGAGAAGTGGGCCGGCAACTTTGACATGGTGCAACGAGGCAGCGCCACGGGAAAGAAACCAGGGCTCCATTGGTGGAGCTGGATAGCATGCAGGGCACTAAAGCTGTAGATGCTGTGGAAGTGGTCTGCTGGCAGCTGGATCCCCGTGGAGCTCTGCAGAAGGGAGTAATCAGACAGCTGGAGAGATGGGTGGAGAGGGACTGGAGCTGGCAAGGTTTTGCTGCCCATGGCCTTGACAAGACAGCCAGTATGCGGTCTGGAAGAAGCAGAAAACAACAGTAGATTAAGTCAAGTCCTGTAGTTTTCTGCTACTTTGATACAATTCAAGACCAAAAACTAAGATCAGCAGTGGACCTGGTCAGAGGTCATTGAAGGTTTTGGCTGGAAAGTCAGCTTTGGGGACATTTGGAAACTTTTTGGAAAACCTATACACAGAGCCCTCAATGTTGTCAATAGGGATTCCTTTGAACAATGATTTGATTGGTATACAATTCATGGACGATGTCTGTATTTTAGAACGATTCTATCCAAAGTGGCTTCACGGTGGCAGAGGGGTTAGTGCGTCTGCCTCACAATACGAAGGTCCTGCAGTCCTGGGTTCAAATCCAGGCTCGGGATCTTTCTGTGTGGAGTTTGCATGTTCTCCCCGTGAATGCGTGGATTCCCTCCGGGTACTCCGGCTTCCTCCCACCTCCAAAGACATGCACCTGGGGATAGGCCCCTCCCACCTCCAAAGACATGCACCTGGGGATAGGCCCCTCCCACCTCCAAAGACATGCACCTGGGGATAGGTTGATTGGCAACACTAAATGGTCCCTAGTGTGTGAATGTTGTCTGTCTATCTGTGTTGGCCCTGCGATGAGGTGGCGACTTGTCCAGGGTGTACACCGCCTTCCGCCCGATTGTAACTGAGATAGGCGCCAGCGCCCCCCGCGACCCCGAAAGGGAATAAGCGGTAGAAAATGGATGGATCCATCCAAAGTTTAAATCGATTTATTAAATTTTTACCTAAAAAAAATCGTTTTTGTGCAGAGAACAGGGCATTTTGCATATAATGCTCTGTGACCCAGACCGCTCTGGCTGCAGTGCCCTCTGCTGGTTGTTCAGGGGAGTGTGTAGGTCACATTTATTTGTAAATGTGGTTTGTGGGAGGAATGTCTCATCGACACAAAAGCAAAACCACAAATCGACCACAAATGCAAATTCAATACAAATACAAATTCAAAATCAAGCATATTTATATTCAGATCTCAAAAATATATTTACAAATCCACATTTATTTATAAAAATCATGTATTTGTATATGATGAATAAATAAATAAATATACAATGATATACAAATGTATATCACATTTGTATTTGTATATTTATTAATATATGCATATGTATTAATATCATATTGATGTCTATTTCCAAACATCTCGTTTTAGACTTATATTGGTCGGATCAAGTCTTAGATTTAGATTGGTCTGATCAAGTCTTAGATTTAGATTGGTCAGACCTACTAGTCATAGACTGAGATTGTTCAGATTTAGTGTTGGACCTAAATTGGTCACTTCTAGTCTTAGCCTTAGAGTGGTCGGATCAAATCTTAGATTTAGATTGGTCAGACCTAGTCATAGACTTAGATTGGTCATATCAAGTCCAACGGTAGGTGCCAAACAAAACCCCACATATTTATACTCCAAAAACCAGGATGGTGTGCCTAGTCAAGGATGGTTTTGCCCTAAGGAAGTGAGAAAGAACAACTGTTTTGATGCAAACAAACAATCTTAACTGTCAAAGCCAACAACAGTCGTTGAAGTGCAATTTTGCCTCGGTAGCATTGAGGTATTGTGTGGCAGAACCTTCGCTTTGGATCGACTACTATCAGTCCAAAATAGTCGGAATCCCCCACGGAAACGTTCCATTCAGTTTCAAACAAAAGTCACAAATGGCAGTCTGGTCACCTTCTGGGAGCAGAATGTTTCTAACTCCTGTTATTTGTTAGCGGCTAAGTTGCAGAATCTTTTAGGAATGGTTGAAAGGACGGTGTTGTATATGCGAACAGGTGGTGTTGCAGACCACCACCTCTGTTCAGGGATAGTTTTTCAACCTTGACATAGTTTCCTCTTTTGAACTATCCGTCCAGCCTCACCGTCACTACAATAGGGCAAAACCATCCTTGCCCAGGCACACCCTCCTGGTTTTTGGAGTATAAATATTTGGAGGTTTGGTACCTACTGTTGGACTAGATGTGACCAATCTAGCTTAGGATAGGATGGGTCTTTATTGTCATTGCACAAGTACAACAAAACTTTGTTTACAGTACAAACCCATTCAAGATTAGACATAGAGTGCACAGGGTTACAGAACAGGAACGATGATGGGTCGCCACAAGGCGCCCCATAAAAGATGGGGAAAAGGTAAACACTGGGAAAGGATGAGTAAAAAAAAAGTACAATCTAGACTGGCCTCCTAAGAGAGCCCAGTCTGGAGTGGGAAAAAATTTAAGTCTAAGACTAGATGTAAAAATCTAAATCTAAGACTAGATGTGACCAATCGAAGTCCAAGACTAGATGTAACAATCAAAGTCTAAGACTAGATGTGAACAGTCTAAAACTAGATGTGACCAATCTAAGTCTAAGACTGGATGTGACCAATCTAAGTCTACGACTATATGTGACCAATCTAAGTCTATGCCTAGATGTGACCAATCTAAGTCTACGACTAGATGTGACCAATCTAAGTCTACGACTAGATGTGACCAATCTAAGTCCAAGACTAGATGTGATCATCCATCCATTTTTCTACCGCTTATTCCCTTATGGGTCGCGGGGGGCGCTGGTGCCTATCTCAGCTACAATCAGGCTGAAGGTGGGGTTACAACCTGGACAAGTTGCCACCTCATCGCAGGGCCATTAGATGTGACCAATCTAAGACTAGATGTGACCAATGTAAGTCTAAAACTAGATGTAACAATCCAAGTCCCAGACTAGATGTAACAATCTAAGTCCAAGACTAGATGTAACAAACTAAGTCCAAGACTAGATGTAACAACCTAAATCCAAGATTAGATGTGACCAATCTAAGTCTAAGACTAGATGTGACCAATCTAAGTCTAAGACTAGATGTGACCAATCTAAGTCTAAGACTAGATGTGACCAATCTAAGTCTAAGACTAGATGTGACCAATCTAAGTCTAAGACTAGATGTGACCAATCTAAGTCTAAAACTAGATGTAACAATCTAAGTCTAAAACTAGATGTAACAATCTAAGTCCAAGACTAGATGAAACAATCTAATTCTAAAACTAAATGTAACAATTTAAGTCCAAGACTAGATGCAATAATATAAGTCCAAGATAAGATGTAACAATCTAAGTCCAAGAATAGATGTAACAATCTAGGTCTAAGACGAGATGTGACCAATCTAAGTCGAAGACTAGATGAAACAATCTAAGTCCAAGACTAGATGTAACAATCTGAGTCTAAGACTAGATGTAACAATCTAAGTCTAAGACTAGATGAAACAATCTGAGTCTAAGACTAGATGAAACAAACTAAGTGTAAGACTAGATGTAACAATCTGAGTCTATGATCATGTACTGATGAAGTCTACTCAGATGAGAGGTGAAATGTCTTCCAAGACAAACCAAGCAGACCAGTTGGTGGACGATTCAAGGCCCTAAGATGACAACCACCTTGATAGATGAGAACCTTCATAGGTCAACTTGGATTAAAGGCTCTTTTTTGATAGATGTGTGGATATCAGGTTGAAATGAACCTACCGTTAAAGTCCAGGACAGTTCGTGTCTTGGTCAGGGGTTACATTTTCCAGCAGGGGTTCAAATACTGAAACCCATCCCCCGTTTTTTTAATAGGGGTGGGATGACACTCTCTGTGAGGCTAATACACATCCAGCTAAGACCGCTGATAAAACTGTTGGACAGGCTGTCCTGATCTGCCCATTAGGGAAGTTTGACCCACAACCCAACAGTTCCAAGAGGTGAAGCATTAGCATAGTGAAAGGACGCACTGACTGAAAGGGACAATTAAAATGCGGCCTTCCGTAAAACCTTGTCTCCTTCTCATTGCTGTGTTGCCCCAACACCTGGTGACATACCATGCTGATCTTACGGAAAACAGAAGGCCTAACACACGTTGTCAACGTCAGCTTTTGTTTTAAAGCCCAGCGAGAAACAGAAACAAAGGCGTGCGTCTGTAAATGTGTCGGATTATTAAGACCTGCCTTCTGCAGCTGAGCCTTTCTGGCTCCCAGAAACATGCCTGGAGCTGTTCAAGGCGCTGTGAGGGAACAGCGGCGTTCAGCACATGCCCGTCGGCGCTGAAATCAGGTTTGATAAGCGCAGGAATCACAAGACAATAACGTGTCTTTGTTCCAGTTGGACTGTGATTGACAGCAAGCACGCCAGCTCCCTGAACACGAACACACATTCCACTCGACTGGCAGCAAACCATTTTAAACGTACCAATGCATGAAATCTCAGATTCTGTTCAGAACTTTTATGGACAGAATTTCTAGGCGCATTAAGGCCGTTGAGAGGATCCGGTTTGGTGGCCACAGGATTAGGTCTCTGCTTGTTGCAGATGATGTGGTCCTGATGGCTTCATCTGGCCAAGATCTTCAGCTCTCACTGGATCGGTTCGCAGCCGAGTGTGAAGCGCCCGGGATGAGAATCAGCACCTCCAAGTCCGAGTCAATGGTTCTCGCCCCTGGAAAAGGGTGGAGTGCCATCTCTGGGTTGGGGAGGAGACCCTGCCCCAAATGGAGGAGTTCAAGTACCTCGGAGTCTTGTCCACGAGTGAGGCCAGAGTGGATTGTGAGGGATCGGTGCGGCGTCTTCAGTAATGCGGACGCTGCATCGATCTGTTGTGGTGAAGAAGGAGCTGAGCCGGAAGGCAAAGCTCTCAATTTACCGGTCCATCTACGTTCCCATCCTCACCTATGGTCTTGAGCTTTGAGTTTTGACCGAAAGGACAAAATGAGTTTCCTCCGCCGGGTGGTGGGTCTCTCCCTTAGAGATAGGGTGAGAAGCTCTGCCATCCGGGAGGAACTCAAAGTAAAGCCGCTTCTCCTCCACATGGAGAGGAGCCAGATGAGGTGGTTCGGCCGTCTGGTCAGGATGCCACCCGAACGCCTCCCTAGGAAGTTGTTTACTGCAGTCCAACCGATAAGAGGCCATGGGGAAGACCCAGGACACGTTGGGAAGACTATGTCTCCCGACTGGCCTGGGAACGCCTCGGGATCCCCGGGAAGAGCTGGACCAAGTGGCTGGGGAGAGGAAAGTCTGGGCTTCCCTGCTTAGGCTGCTGCCCCCACGGCCAGACCTCGGATCAGCGGAAGAAGATGGATGGATGGATAATGCATGGAATATATCAACAATTTGAACACGTCATATCACACCAGAGAGCACACCTTGATCTGACTGAATTACCATGTTTTCCTGACTATAAAGTGCACCTATAAATAAGCCACTCCCACTAGATTTGAAAAGAAAACAAATATTTCCCATACATTAGCCGCACTGGACTAAAGGACGCAAATGAGTTATTTGCACAGTAAGACTTTGTAAATGTTTATTCATGTACCTTGATTGTTTGCAAAGGCAGTAAAAGGGCCGATCCAACAAAACCACTGTCATGTCTGTGTGATCATCTTTGGTTTTTTGGACACTCGGTTCCTGTTTTTGCACTTCCTGGTTTGTTTTGTTACCATGACTACCCGTTAATTTTCACCTGTCCTCATGTCACGCAAATGTCTCACGTTTTGCACTCGCACACCTGTTTTCACTGATTTATGTTTTTGTTTTTTACTTTTTATTATGGCTGTCGTTTACTCGTGAAAGATGCGTGTTGCATTTCACACATCATTAACTTTGCCCTCCAATCACCAAGATCTGACTTCTTTTTGTTCGTCCAAACGCTCACAGGTGCTTCCAATCTGATATCTGCACATTACATCCAGACCACATTAGAATAATTTTCAAATGTGACTTAATTGCTACTTTTATTTGATTTACTTCTCATCGATGGGCGAGCGACGTCGTCGTTGTGCGCAGTAAAAGACGCCATCCGCTGGCGGAAGTGCAGGTTCTGTGCTCACAACATCAGCTTTACGTCAGCTAAGTCGATGATTTTAGGCCGTCAAAATCAATCAATCAATATATGTATATATATATATATATATATATATATATATATATATATATATATATATATATATATATATATATATATATATATATATATATATATATATATATATATATATATATATATATATATATATATATATATATATATATATATATATATATATATATATATATATATATATATATATATATATATATATATGTATGTGTGGGAAAAAAATCACAAGACTACTTCATCTCTACAGAACTGTTTCATGAGGGGTTCCCTCAATCATCAGGAGACTTTTGAGGGATTGAGGGAACCCCTCATGAAACAGTTCTGTAGAGATGAAGTAGTCTTGTGATTTTTTCTTTTCCCACACATACATTTATTGCGCTCTACCACGGTATCGAGCACTATTCTCTGGATAATCTAAGACATACATACATACACATATATATACACACAAATATATATATATATGTATATATATATATTTATTTATACACATAATATGTACATATACATATAATATATTAATATATATATATGTATGTATATATATACACACACACATTGTACATCTATCTATATATGTATATATAGATACACACACATGTATATGTGTATAAGTATACATACATACACATGTATATATGTATGGGTATATATAATATATATATATATATATATATACACACGCACACATTATCTGTATATATAGATATAGATGTATAAGTATACATATACACATATATACATACATACATATATATACACATATATACATATATATATGTATATAAATGGGTTGTACTTGTATAGCGCTTTTCTACCTTCAAAGGTACTCAAAGCGCTTTGACACTACTTCCACATTTACCCATTCACACACACATTCACACACTGATGGAGGGAGCTGCCATGCAAGGCGCCAACCAGCACCCATCAGGAGCAAGGGTGAAGTGTCTTGCTCAGGACACAACGGACGTGACGAGGTTGGTACTAGGTGGGATTTGAACCAGGGACCCTCGGGTAGCGCACTGCCACTCTCCCACTGCGCCATGTCGTCCCAACATATACATACATACATACATACATACACATACACATATATATATATATATATATATATATATATATATATATATATATATATATATATATATATATATATATATATATATATATATATATATATTTGTTGACAGTGAGTTCAAAATGAATGCTAACGTAGATCCAAGCAGATGTTCATGTCTTTACTTAACAGCCATAAAAAGATTAGAACCCTCCTTAACATATCACACGACATATGTACATCCAGTTCTATTACTTTACTGTATTTCACGTATTAAAGATCCTAAAATTTAAGGTGTGATGGATTTACTTCCTTTTCATCTACGGAATGGAGGTTAACTTTATTGGCTTTATTTCACTTTATGCAAGGTGAGGCTGCATAAAGTGGGCCACATTGGGGCCACATTGGGGCCACATTGGGGTCCTGATGAAGTCTGATAAAGATCACGCTTTAATTCTAATCTAATCGGCCGGCCTTTTGACGGAAGTGGAAGTGCTCCTGACTCAGTGGGCATGAAGTGGTTGTAATGAGGCTGACACATCCCCCCGAGGTCTGTTCAAGACCAGAAGTAATTGACTTTCACTCAGGGGGTCATTGAGGATTGCTGCTGCTCACCTTTAACCCTTTCATGTCTGCATACCTCCGCATCCACTCATTAGGCCTTCTGTTGGAGATATAGGACTGGGAGATGTAGCGCCTGCTGGGCCGCCTCTCACCTCCACGCCAATCTTATCAGGCTACATGCATGTTAGATCAGCACATTTTTAGTGAAGAACTGGACTCAGTTGCTAAAAGGAACATGTGTCAATTATAGCAGCGGTTTTCAACCTTTTTGAGGCAAGGCACATTTTATCCATTAAAACATCGAGAGTCACACCACAGGCAGAAAAGGTTAAAAAACGAAACTCCAACAGGTCGTGGTGTATCATTTTGAGTGTGTTGCTGTTTTCCTGTGTGTAGTGCTTTACTTCTTATCTTGCACTCTTATTTTGGTGGCCCTTCCTGTTTTGTTGCTGTTTTCCTGTGTGTAGTGCTCTCAGGAAAACAAAATATTTCCATATATTAGCCGCCCCCGCACATTTCTTGTCTGTGCTTGTAAATTGTTCAGCGTGTGGAACATCGGGGCAGGTGGATCAATCCCTGATATCCACACTATGAACAGTATCAGTATCGGATGGATACTTGACTGACGAGATCGATATTTTTTTCCGTTTTGTCTTCTATTTTTATTTTCTCAAATGTTAGCTTTTTTCGCTGCCTTTTTAATACAGTTCTTTAGATCAGTGTTTTTCAACCACTGTGCCGCGGCACACTGGTGTGCTGTGGGAGATGATCTAAATTCTCCTATTTGGGTTAAAAATATTGTTTGCAAAGCAGTAATTCTAGTCTGTGGGATGTGTTGTTGTTGAGTGTCGGTGCTGTCTAGAGCTCAGCAGAGTAACCGTGTAATACTCTTCCATATCAGTAGGTGGCAGCAGGTAGCTAATTGCTTTGTAGATGTCAGAAACAGCGGTGGGCAGGGTGCAGGTAAAAAAGGTGTCTAATGCTTAAACCAAAAATAAACAAAAGGTGAGTGCTGCTAAGAAAAGGCATTGAAGCTTAGGGAAGGCTATGCAGAACGAAACTAAAAGTGAACTGGCTGCAAAGTAAAAAAAAAACAGAATGCTGGACGACAGCAAAAACTTACCGCGGAGCAAAGATGGCATCCACAAATTACATCCCAACATGACATGACAATCAACATTGCATGCATTGTTATGGTTTGAAGTCAGATCCAACAATTACGACAACAACTTTTTACTATCAACCGTTTTTTTTTTGTGTGATTTCTGCTGTGGGTGAGACTCCACATTTTTTCAATGCGGAAAATGTGCCTTGGCTCCAAAAAGGTTGAAAAACACTGCTTTAGATTGTCCACAAGCTTGGGGAATGAGTGCTTGGAGCACTTTGCATTTTTTTGCTTTGCACTGTTGACTTATAAAAGTCGAGATGTCCGATAATATCAAACTGCTGATATTATCGGCCGATAATATCAGCAGTCTGATATTAACGGCCGATAAATGCTTTAAAATGCCATCCATCCATCCATCCATTTTCTACCGCTTATTCCCTCCGAGGTCGCGGGGGGCGCTGGAGCCTATTATAGCTACAAATCAAGCGGAAGGCGGGGTACACCCTGGACAAGTCGCCACCTCATCGCAGGGCCAGATTTAAAATGTAATATCGGAAATTATTGGTATCAACTTCAAAATTATCGGTATCGGTTTATTAAAGTAAAATTTAGGACTTTTAAAAAAATGCCGCTGTGTACACAGATGTAGGGAGGAGAACAGAGCGCCACTTCCTTTGCCTGCCGGTCCAGTCACATAAAATCTACGGCTTTTCACACACACACACACACACACACACACACACACACACACACACACACACACACACACACACACACACACACACACACACACACACACACACGTGTATGCAAGTCATACTTGGTCAACAGCCATACAGGTCACACTGAGGGTGGCCGTATAAACAACTTTAACACTGTTACAAATATGCACCACACTGTCAACCCACACCAAGCAAGAATGACAAACACATTTCGGGAGAACATCCACACCGTAACACAACAGAACAAATACCCCAAATCCCTTGCAGCACTAACTCTAATCAACCCCTCACCTCAGCCTCCAAATGCTCTCTAAGAAGAGCATGTCCCAAATTCCAAGCTGCTGTTTTGAGGCATGTTAAAAAAAAATGCACGCTGTGACTTCAATAATGAATATTGCAGTGCCATGTTGGATTTTCTTTTTTCCGTTACTTGAGTTTTTTTATTTTTGAAAACCTTGTTACATTGTTTAATGCATCCAGCGGGGCATCACAACAAAATGAGGCAGAGTAATGTGTTCACCACTGTATATATCAGTATCGGTAATTAAGAGCTGGACAATATCGGAATATCGGCAAAAAAGCCATCATCAGACATCTCTACTTACCGTATTTCCTTGAATTGCCGCCGGGTTTATAGTATGCGCCTGCCGGGTCAAACTCCTTTTGCAAAATATTATTTTTATTAGCACATATCTAGAATTTCCGCCGAGTCAACTCGTTTTGCAAAATAATTAGCATATGCCTAGAATTGCCACCGGGTCAAACTCGTCACGTCACGAGTGACACTTCACCTGTCATCATTTTCAAAATGGAGGAGGCTGATTTCAATCATTTGAAATCGCATAAAGGGAAGAAGATTAAGAGCTATTCAGTAGGATTTAAGGTCCAACCTATTGAATATGCTAAAAAGAACAGTAAGTAGCTATGTTTTATTAATATACCGTAGCTGCGTGTGTCAAATATGAGTCATTAAATGACTCCCGCCTCCTGGTGGTAGAGGGCGCTAGTGATCCTTCTTGCGACTACTCGGCTGCAGAAGAAGTGACAACAAGCAGCAAGAGTGAGCTGCATGTGTTTATTTTTTCCTCTTGCTTGTACTTTTAACATGGAGGATTACATATCTAAAATAAAACTGTTTTCTAAACTGGACTTTCAATCAAAGCAGGAGGTAATAAAGGAAGATATCCATCGAGACAGAGAGACTTTTAAAACTGAAGAAAGATAAGGAAGACTTCTATAAACAAGTTATCGATGCTTTTGATCAGAAGGAGCTGCGCATGGACTTCATTTATAAGTAAAGGTAAGACCATAATAACGTTGTTTTTTATTAAATGTGCTTTTCATGATGGTATCCTTACATCACACTCAAATTTATAAGCGCAGGCCTAAATTTACCGCATGCCTTTGGTAAGTGCCAGAGTGAAGGGAGGTTTTGAAATAATTACCGCATGCCTTTGGTAAACACCGGAGTGAGAAGAGGTTTTAAAATAATTAGCGCCCTGGCGGCAGTTCAAGGAAATACGGTATAAGCAATGGCGATACAGTTAATTTGGTATCAAATCGATACCGGCGTTTGTCGTATAGTAAGATCCCTTCCCTGAGGGAATGTCGTCTTCCAGGTGACATTTTAAAATGTGGCTTGTAATGCAGCATCATGCTTAAGACGCCGCTGTTATCCGCTAAAAAGGTGTGTCCCCCCCCCCCCCCCCCCCCCGGCCCCCCCTCACTCACTTACGACCTGTGATCTAATACACATGGACTTTATTGGATTGAGCAGAGCGCCTCATTAATTAGTGACAGTGGGGTGGGGGCCCAGGCATGGAAGCAGCAGGGATGAAGTTTTACTTTGAATGTAGACGTCATCCCCCCCCCCCCCCCCCCTTCTTCTCTGATGTTTATTCAGAATGTGCTAATTGTGCCTCATGTGCTCATTAATCTTCTTCTCACCAAGGCAAAAAAAAAAAAAAAAAAGTCACCACCTGCGTTTAACTCAACAAATAGTTCAAAGAGTCCCAATGGATGACTCTGTTGCAAAAAAAAAAAAGAAAGTTATAAAACCTTAAAGCAGGGGGTGTCAAACTTGTTTTCATTGCCTCAGAGGGCCGCTTGAAGCATGACTAAAAGATAAAAGAAACATCCATGTATGAAGATTGACCACATGATTACCAGGTGTAGATTTCACCTACACTGTGAGGAAAAACTATGTGGACTTTGCGCTTTAAAAAAAAAAAGGCAGAATTTTACCATAGAAATTGACAGTAAAATGCTCACATTCTATTTTACTGTAAAATTTTGGTGAGCGTCCAGTTTTTGTTTTTTTTGCCTAAAAAAATATGGTTGCTGTTTTCTCAGTGTATTACTGTGAATGTAAACATAGTGCCACAGAAGCTGCACTACTTACAGAATAGTGCTGCTAGGATCCTGATCACACCAACTCTCAAATCCCTTCACTGGCTTCCTGATCCACTCGGGTTTGAATACAAAGTCGCCCTACTAACCCAAAAGTGCCTCCGTGGAAATGCCCTCCCTCTACCTCAAAGAACTGCTCACCCCCAAATCCTCCACACCACACCTCCGCTCCAAACAGGCTAACCTTCTCCAACCTTCCAGGACAAAGCTACGAACTATGAGAAACCATGGCTTTCTGCTCCGCCGCTCCCAGTCTATGGAACGCTCTCCCTGACCACCTGAGGGCACCACAGACTTAAAAAGGGCTTAAAAACACCTTCTTTTAAATAAAAAAAAAACTTTTTATAGATATAGGCAAACTTAGGCTGTTCTAGTTTTTATTTTTTTTTATTTTTATTGTCTTTTTATTATTATTTTTTTTATTTTTTATTTTTTTAATACACTGTAGCACTTTGAGGTTGTTTGCTCAATGTAAAGTGCTTTTTACAAATAAAATCTATTATTATTATATTACAGTTTTTTTTCTCATGATATATATATATATATATAGTCATGTTTACAGTGTACAATTTGGTGAATAACTTGCTGAAATCGTGCAGCTATGTAGATATTTACGTATGTTTTTACCCCAAAAATGTTTAGAATATATGATGATATGCATTATGATGATATGCATTATCAATCAATGTTTATTTATATAGCCCCAAATCACAAATGTCTCAAAGGACTGCACAAATCATTACGACAACAACATCCTCGGAAGAACCCACAAAAGGGCAAGGAAAACTCATTATGATGATATGCATTATTAGATACATTTGCATTATGCATTATTAGATGTATTATTAGATGGATCAAGTTTAAAACATATATAAAAATGCATGCATTACAGGTATTTTTTTCTTGTCAAAGTAGAAAAAGACTGAAAGTAAAAGTACTTCATTGATGCATATTACTTGCAAGCTTTCACAGGCCATTCAAAAAGGAGGTGGCAGGCCAGATGCGGCCCCCGGGCCTTGACTTTGACACCTGTGCCTTAAACGATGCAGCGGGAAACACACTGGTGGGTTTTAGAAGAGTCCAGAATATCGGCAGGGGATTGCTGAAACTACAGAAAAGTTCCAAACGGTGGAGGGACGCGGGTGGAAACGCTCTGAATCTCTCGCCATCAATACAAGATGCTGCAAAACTCAGACAGACATCAATGTTTTGACGCTGCAAAAGCATGGAAACGGCGCCATGTGTGCTGCGATCAAAGCCTAAATGTAAATTTTAAAAAAATACATTTTTTTTTATAGATTTAATGTATTAATTAACATAACCTAAACAGTTAGGAAGCGCATAGTATATTTGTATTCAAACCACTAATACTTCTATATAGAGTGTCCGCCCTGAGATGGCTAGGTTGTGAGGTCAAACCCCAAAGACTATAAATATGGGAGCCATTACCTCCCTGCTTGGCACTCAGCATCAGGGCTTGGAATTGGGGGTTGAATCAACCAAAAAATGATTCCCGGGCGCTGCCACGGCTGCTGCTCACTGCTGCTGCTCACTGCTCCCCTCACCTCCCAGGGGGTGAACAAGGGTGATGGGTCAAATGCAGAGTATAATTTCGCCACACCTAGTGTGTGTGTGTGTGAGACAATCATTGCTACTTTAACCTGCTTTAACATTTTTCTTTGATTAATATAAGATAAGGGTCTGAGTCTATTTCCCTGTGTCTTGTTTTTAGTTTTGTATTATTTTCTCTGTTCTTTGGGGTTTCCTGTCTCTGTGGTCTGGGTTGGGGGTGTGGGGGGTTAGCTCTGGCAGCACCAGACTTGATACAACCGTGATTGTACATTTTTTTACGGACTTCTAAACAACGTCGCAAAATAGTTGTATTCAGAAATTGAGACGACGTTGTTACTTTACTTTATCTATCCATTTTCTACCGCTTGTCCCGCGGGGGGTCGCTGAAGCCTATCTCAGCTGCATTCGGGCAGAAGGGTGCGTACACCCTTGACAAGTCACCACCTTATCACAGACTTTATTTATATTATCTATTTGTAATAATTTATGTTGTGTTGATGAACTATTTTTTAATTCAACTTTGTTTACAAAATACACAAGGCCTATGTGTCCAGATATGTGTTGAAGGCCATTTTTTACTTTTTAAAATATTTTATTCCGTCATCTCATTAAAACAGTGTTGCTCTTTTTTTTTTTTCTGCTGCTGTAGTTTTTGTCACTTTTTTATTTCATTGTTAAATGGCCCCCACTTTGAACACTCTACATTGTATCCATCCGTCATTCAATCCATTTTCTATTGCTTGTCCCTTTTTTGGGTCGCGGGGGGTGCTGGAGCCTATCTTACCTGCATTCGGGCGGAGGGCGGGGTACACCCATGACAAGTCACCACCTCATCACAGTCTTTATTTATGTCTTATCTATTTGTAATAATTTACTTTGTGTTGATTAACTATTTTTTTAATCCTACTTGGTTTTCAAAATACACAAGGCCTACGTGTCTGGATATCTGTTGCAGGCCATTTTTGTACTTTTTTAAATATTTGTTTTCCGTCATTTCATTAAAACAATTTTGCTTTTTTTTATTTTATTTTTTTTTTGCTGCTGCTGTTGTTTTTGTCGCTTTTTTATTTCATTCTTAAATGGCCCCCACTTTGAACACTCTACATTGTATCCATCCATCATTCCATCCATTTTCTACTGCTTGTCCCTTTTGGGGGTCAATGGAGCCTTACTCACCTGCATTCGGTCGGAGGGCAGGGTACATCCTGGACAAATCACCACCAAATTGCAGACTTTATTTGTTATCTATTTGGAATAATTTATTTTGTGTTGATGAAATATTTTTTAATTCCACTTATTTTGCAAATTTCACAACAACTATGCGTTGCAGGCCATTTTTTTTAATTTTTGTAAATATTGTTTTCCGTCATCTTATTAAACAATGTTGCACTTTTCTTTTTTCTTTTTTTTTGCTGCTGCTGTTGTTTTTGTCATTTTTTTATTTCATTGTTAAATGGCCAACCACTTTGAATACATTTTGCCCGAATGCAGCTGAGATAGGCAGCAGCACCTCCCGCGACGCCAAAAGGGACAAGCGGTAGAAAATGGATGAATGGATGGACGTTAAAGTACTCAACTCGAATTAAAAGACACAGCATCGTTTCAATTCTATTTATTTTTTAGTATTACAATGTTTTCTGGGTCCCCAAACATCCTCAGTCGATAATCCAAATATAAATGATGTTTTATAAGTGATATATATTTTTGTGTATATAATCAAAAATGTTTAACACTTCCGACTTTGATCACGTGGCATGCTCCTAGTTTTATCTGTGTTTTACAATATCCCGCGAATGCACCTCAGCGCGAATGTGATTGGTTGATGAGGCGGAAGTGTGTTATTGTTGTTGTTAGGTTCCAGAGGCGCGTCTGCGTCAAAGTAGGAATAAAACTTCACTTGTCACACAAAATGTATTCCAAAACAAAGCGGACCCGTGAAGGTGTATGAAAGTCCAAAGAAGAGACTTACCCCGCCAAAACAGAGTGGAGTGAGCGAGCTTCTGCGGGGGAAAGGTGAGCTTCAATGGGACGCCGGCATGCTGCTTCCTCCCTAACAGGAGGACAGGAGGACGGGCAGACAGGAGGACAGGCAGACAGGAGGACAGGCGGACGGGAGGACAGGCGGACAGGAGGACTGGAGGACAGGCAGACAGGCACCGCGGTGTGATGTCGGCCCGCTCCTCGCCTCCTCTCTTTATCGCGCTCGGACCCACACGCTCCTCCTGCGAGTCACTCCGCCAACCCACCAACACCGGTAACTGCGGCCGATACGGGATGATTGATGTCGAGATCGATGTCATTCTGATGCGGGGGGGGGGGGGACTAACACTGACTTGGAATAGTGATGGGATCGGCAGTTCATTAGACTAGACTGAATCACTAGAATCAGTTGCTTAAATTGATTCGTTCCAAAGATTCGTTCACCGAATCACTTCAGGTCGGCTAGTCATGGTCAGTCAGTATCAGTCAGGTCAGTATCAGTCAGTCAGTATCAGTTTCCCCAGCGGCAGATCTCAATGTGTGTGAATCTGACAAGATAATAACAATTTATTTTAAAATTTGCGACAAATATTATTTTCATTTTTTTCCTTCTTCTTTTTTTTTGTGTCCTCTCCATGATGAGGTGTCCATGACCTTTTAAAATGGATCTGAAAACAAAATAAATAAATAAAACGTTTTTTAAAGCGGTAAAAATTACATAGAAATTTACAAATGGTATTATTGTACATTTGTCTTGTTATATTCTTATTTTACTGTTATATTGTTATTCCCATTGTTTTTATTCATTTTGTAATATTTCTCTATTTTGTTTCCTTTAAAACCCCCATTATTTCCTTTTTTTTTTTTTTTTTTTTTTTTTTAATTGATCTCAACTCTGTACACAGCTGCTGGAATTTTAATTTTCCTGAAGGAACTCTCCTGGAGGAATCAATAAAGTACTATCTATCTATCTATCTATCTATTATTTTTACATTTTAACATTTGACTCGACGACAAAATTGAAATATAGTCTTGAATGTGTTTGAAATGCAATTATTTTCCACATTATTACATTATATTTATTTTAACAATTCATAGTGGATCTGACAAGATAGAAACGATTCTAAAATGTGTTACAATTTTCTTTTTTCACATTACATTTTATTATTTTGACATGTTATGTTTCTAATAAAACATACATATATTAAAAATGTAATAAAAATCACTCTTCCTTTTATATCACATCCAATGTGTTTTTTTTTTAAACAATTATGATCACTCTAAAAGCGGCATATAATAAACACGATATGAAAAATAGAATAAAAAATGTGTGCAGTTCAGCGAATCACGAGTCAGTCAGTAACAGCTTCCCCAGTGGCAGATCTCGCTGTCTGTCAGCTGGCAGTGACTGAACGTCGCCAACGTGATTCACGGGATTCACGTCGCGACACAGTCAGTTCTCTGCGTCAGTACGTTCGCGAACGTGATTCACAAGATTCATGTCGCGACACAGTCAGTTCCCCGTGTTAGTACGTTCGCCAACGTGATTCACGTGATTCACTTCGCGACACAGTCAGTTCTCTGCGTCAGTACGTTCGCGAACGTGATTCACGTCGCGACACAGTCAGTTCTCTGCGTCAGTACGTTCGCGAACGTGATTCACAAGATTCATGTCGCGACACAGTCAGTTCCCCGTGTTAGTACGTTCGCCAACGTGATTCACGTGATTCACTTCGCGACACAGTCAGTTCTCTGCGTCAGTACGTTCGCGAACGGGATTCACGTCGCGACACAGTCAGTTCCCTGTGTCAGTACGTTCGCGAACGTGATTCACGGGATTCACGTGATTCACTTCGCGACACAGTCAGTTCTCTGCGTCAGTACATTTGGCGAACGTGATTCACGTCGCGACACAGTCAGTTCCCCGTGTCTGTTCGTTCGCGAACGTGATTCACAAGATTCATGTCGCGACACAGTCAGTTCCCCGTGTTAGTACGTTCGCCAACGTGATTCACGTGATTCACTTCGCGACACAGTCAGTTCTCTGCGTCAGTACGTTCGCGAACGGGATTCACGTCGCGACACAGTCAGTTCCCTGTGTCAGTACGTTCGCGAACGTGATTCACGGGATTCACGTGATTCACTTCGCGACACAGTCAGTTCTCTGCGTCAGTACATTTGGCGAACGTGATTCACGTCGCGACACAGTCAGTTCCCCGTGTCTGTTCGTTCGCGAACGTGATTCACAAGATTCATGTCGCGACACAGTCAGTTCCCCGTGTTAGTACGTTCGCCAACGTGATTCACGTGATTCACTTCGCGACACAGTCAGTTCTCTGCGTCAGTACGTTCGCGAACGGGATTCACGTCGCGACACAGTCAGTTCCCTGTGTCAGTACGTTCGCGAACGTGATTCACGGGATTCACGTGATTCACTTCGCGACACAGTCAGTTCTCTGCGTCAGTACATTTGGCGAACGTGATTCACGTCGCGACACAGTCAGTTCCCCGTGTCTGTTCGTTCGCGAACGTGATTCACAAGATTCATGTCGCGACACAGTCAGTTCCCCGTGTTAGTACGTTCGCCAACGTGATTCACGTGATTCACTTCGCGACACAGTCAGTTCTCTGCGTCAGTACGTTCGCGAACGGGATTCACGTCGCGACACAGTCAGTTCCCTGTGTCAGTACGTTCGCGAACGTGATTCACGGGATTCACGTGATTCACTTCGCGACACAGTCAGTTCTCTGCGTCAGTACATTTGGCGAACGTGATTCACGTCGCGACACAGTCAGTTCCCCGTGTCTGTTCGTTCGCGAACGTGATTCACAAGATTCATGTCGCGACACAGTCAGTTCCCCGTGTTAGTACGTTCGCCAACGTGATTCACGTGATTCACTTCGCGACACAGTCAGTTCTCTGCGTCAGTACGTTCGCGAACGGGATTCACGTCGCGACACAGTCAGTTCCCTGTGTCAGTACGTTCGCGAACGTGATTCACGGGATTCACGTGATTCACTTCGCGACACAGTCAGTTCTCTGCGTCAGTACATTTGGCGAACGTGATTCACGTCGCGACACAGTCAGTTCCCCGTGTCTGTTCGTTCGCGAACGTGATTCACAAGATTCATGTCGCGACACAGTCAGTTCCCCGTGTTAGTACGTTCGCCAACGTGATTCACGTGATTCACTTCGCGACACAGTCAGTTCTCTGCGTCAGTACGTTCGCGAACGGGATTCACGTCGCGACACAGTCAGTTCCCTGTGTCAGTACGTTCGCGAACTGAATAATGCTCATAGTCATTTCTGTATTATTATTTATTTCACTAACTGCTTCTTTGCTATCACTTTTATCATCTTATTTGTACATATCTTATTTGCTGATGTTGTTCTATTGTTGTTGTTGTTGTCTCTGTGTCTTAAACCCCTCTTGTCCCCACAATTTCCCCCTCTGTCTTCCTCGCCCAAACACGTTGAGACGACAGCAATTAGATAAAGAAGATGAGAAACACTATGGTCGTGGTTACTGTTCATTTCAAACTTAACCTGTTGTGACTATAACAATCTGCAAGGTTAATATAGCTGGCTTCTCTTTCTTCACCTCTTTTTTTCTACTTATCATGACATATATGTATTGTTGCATTTGAACAACTGTATTGTTGATAATAGAGGTCAATTATTGGTATTGTTCATTATCAATAGTGATTATTCTATTCAGTTTTTTGTGAGCGTTTTGAAAACTTGTGCTAAGTAACGTCTTAGCTTCTCGTGCGATCGGCACGTTACTTTGGACCCTTTGGACTGGATGCTAGTTAACGTTAGTTTTCCGTGCGCAGGCACGCCTTTTCTTTTGCCTGCTTTACACCAGTGTTCTTTTACTTTTGTGTCTTAAACCAAGCTCCTACCTGCAATCCCTGCTTGTCCTGGTCCTCGTGCATCTTGGGGGGACTCAACGAGAATACAAAATGCGTTACCGACGTGACAAAATTGTTAGTAGGAGCAAATATGGCTATAAATATTTTTCAACTTGAATGTAAAAATACACATAAATATTGAAAAAATAAGATTTACCTTAAAATGACATATAAAACTGTTAGATTGTTAGTATGGACATAGACTTTTATATAACAAGGTACATATTTAATGAAAGTTAATTACTGTAATTTTACATGAATTTAAAAGTAATTTGAGAAAACAGAAAATGTATGTATAATTAATTTGGTATTTTTCTGTAAGAAAAAAAAAAAAAAAGAAATATACATAGTTTGTCCTTACTGGCATATTACTTAAAATAACAGGCTTCAATTCTACATATTTAAAAAAAAATGGAAAAATTACAGTAGAAATTTAGAGTACATTAACCCATCCATCCATCCATTTCCTACCGCTTATTTCCTTTTGGGATCACGGGGGGCGCTGGCACCTATCTCAGCTACAATCGGGCGGAAGGCGGTGTACACCCTGGACAAGTCGCCATCTCATCCCAGAGTAAATTAACCATAAAAAAATATATATATATTTTTTTTACAGTGTAGCTCTGTTTGCAAAGTAATAAATCAAATCCTCTTTTTTTTGTTTCCAACTTAAACTGCTTCTGTGGTTTCAGGGGTACTTGGCCTAAAAAGAATATTGCACACGGCGTGCTGGACTTAAGTGGACCAGACCTTGGCTCTGTGCAACATTCCCTGATGACACGCCTGCGAGGACATGGAATATGAAGGTCAGTCCTGGGTCTGAGCCACACTCTTTAATGTGTGGATGTAGTGAAGAGATGACTGGGATGGTACATCATCAACATTACACACTGGGACTGTTGCACATGCTCATTATGTGGGAAGTAGCAGGAAGTGACTAGAGTGAATAAAGGCTGCCACCTGTTGGAGGACTACTTCCCCAAAGGATCAGCTTTATGTATCAGCTGTTAGGACACGGCTGATGGAGGCAAAGATTGATGAGAACATAACACAATAGTCAACTACTTAGCACTAGCATTGTTGTTGTCATATTGTCCAATCACAACAGAAGTAAGATAAACAAAATATCCTCTTATCTAATTAGCACGACAGCATGGAGCTCACAACAGCACTTACCAATCACCAAATAAATCACCGCTGCTGCTCACTGCTCCCCTCACCTCCCAGGGGGTGAACAAGGGTGATGGCTCAAATGCAGAGAATCATTTTGTCACACCTAGTGTGTGTGTGTGTGTGTGTGTGTGTGTGTGTTTGACAATCATTGGTACGTTACCTTTAACTTTTAACTTAACTTAACGACCACCAACCTACTCATGTGGACTTGAGATGGGTAGGTTGTGAGTTCAAACCCGGGCCGAGTCATACCAAAGACTATAAAAACGGGAGACGTGACTTCCCTGCTTGGCACTCAGCATCACGGCTTGGAATTGGGGTGACCACAGCTGCTGCTCACTGCTCCCCTCACCTCCCAGGGGGCTGATCAAGGATGATGAGTCAAATGCTGAGAATAATTTCGCACACCGAGTCTGTGTGCGAAACTGCAGTAATTTAGTGATGAAAAATGTAAGCAGAAGCTTGTGGATGGAATGGCTAAATCAGGCTAGAATGAAGGTTTTAGTATGACCTTCCCAAAGTCTTGACTTAAACGTGTGGACAATGCTGAAGAAACAAGTCAAGATGGGTGGTAAAAAATTCAAGCAGAAGCTTGCCATTTGCTTGTGGATGGCTACCAAAAGCGCCTTATTGCAGGTAAACTTGCCAAGGGACATGGAAGCAAATATGAACATTGTTGTATGTATACTTTTGATTGCTGACATTTCCAGTAGAGCCATTATAAATTCATAAAAGAAGCAAACTTCGTGAATGTTTTTTAGTGAGCAACAAGTATGTGCTCCAATCACTACATCACAAAACGGTAAGAAATGATTGGAAAGTCAAGACAGCCATTACATCATGTTCTTTACAAGTGTACCTATACTTTTGATCGCAAATGTATATGTGTAGATGTATGTATATATATATATATATATATATATATATATATATATATATATATATATATATATATATACATATACATATATATATATATATATTAGGGGTGTGGGAAAAAATCGATTCGAATACGGATCGAATCATTTACGTTGTGCAATTCCGAATCGATTCTAATTTTTCAAAAATCCATTTATTTATTTTTATTGTAATTTTTTTTTCTTTTCTTTTTTTTCAAATCAATCCAACAAAACAGTACACAACAATACCATAACAATGCAATCCAATTCCAAAACCAAACCTGACCCAGCAACACTCAGAACTGCAATAAACAGAGCAATTGAGAGGAGACACAAACACCACACAGAACAAAACAAAAGTAGTGAAACAAAAATGAATATTATCAACAACAGTATCAATATTAGTTATCATTTCAGCATAGCAGTGATAAAAAATCTTTCGTTGACATTATCATTAGACATTTATAAAAATTAAAAAAAAAGAACAATAGTGTCACAGTGGCTTACACTTGCATGGCATCTCATAAGCTGGACAACACACTGTGTCCAATGTTTTCACAAAGATAAAATAAATAATATTTTTGGTTCGTTTAATAGTTAAAACAAATTTACATTATTGCAATCAGTTGATAAAACATTGTCCTTTACAATTATAAAAGTAAAAAAAAAAAAAATTTACTACACTGTTAGCATGTCAGCAGACTGGGGTAGATCCTGCTGAAATCTATGTATTGAATGAATACACAATCCTTTTGAATCGAGAATCGAATCGAATCGAAAAAATCGATATATTATCGAATCGTGACCCCAAGAATCGATATTGAATCGAATTGTGGGACACCCAAAGATTCACAGCCCTAATATGTATGTATATGTATGTGTATATATGTATGTGTATATATGTATGTGTATATATGTATGTGTATATATGTATGTGTATATATGTATGTGTATATATGTATGTGTGTATAAGTATATGTATGTGTATATAAGTATGTGTATATATGTATGCGGTGACATACATCCAGTTTGATATCAGGTTCTGTCAGTAGATGATGAATAATGTCACGGTGAAATGTACGACTAAAATGTGATTATATTTAAGAGATAGCAACAACATTGACAGGATTAGCCTTTCTGAAAGTCTCCATGGTGAGTAAGGCTATAAACAAAAACATTTTAAAAGGTACCCTTACCAGTACAGTTTGTGAGAACATTTAGTTGTTAAAGTGCATTGTTTTATATTTAATTACAAAATATTCTCTCTCTCATTCTTCTTGAATCATTTTGATGAACGCCTGTGATTTCAAAAAACGAGTCATTGTGCAGAGAGTTGGTTTGAAAGTACTTTTTATTGAGTCAGACTAATAAGTGAAGCTTATCCGGCTGGGCTGAGGGTGATCAATCACACTGGTGATGTTCTGAGATACCACCACAGGATCTCAGCATGGATTGCAGTCAAACATCCAAAATCAACCAGGAGCTGCTCTTCAATCTCCAGTTGTCTACCTTCAAGTCGTGGGTATAATTGACCCAGAGCGAGCGCCTGGCTCTGCCGGCTAGTCGCTGCTACCTTCAGGTATCAAAGCCATATTTCCAGTGGAGCTGATGGGCTCCACATGGCTCCAGGAGGCCAAACAGCAGAAGGTTAATTGTAGTATTTGTGGGGCCACCACATCTTCTTTGAGTTATGCTAACATGAGTATGTTGAACTACTTGGGGATGTGTTCTTACAAAATGCATTGTAACTATTGGTTGAACATTGACCATTGGAATCCACTTTTGGCAAGTCTGACACTTTTTTCTTCCTGGGAATATTTCACAGCGCCTCCGAAAAATGTCCAAAATACTCGACCCCCCGGCACGCAGACCAGGGCGCAACATGTCTACCTCGTACGTGAGTTACTTCAGGGATAACATGGTTGCAGTTGTGTTGCTACCTCGTATGTGAGTTACTTGAGGGATAACTGATAGTTAGCACTGTGGTTGTCAGCGTTTGTCCTTGGCTTTTAGCTCGTTAACTCACAAACTAAATTGACCCCTAAAGTCCACCTTTCTACTCGAGGCAGTTTGTCGACTTCTGGCAGCTCCGTACAGGAGCACGTTTAGGATCGGTGAAGGTCAGGGGCTTAGGTCTTTAGGCATGTACAAAAAAAAGTTTTTTTTAAAGATGCATCTCAACTTTCAAATTTGGAGCACTTTTTAACACGTTTAAATCAAAGTGCTTTAATGATGTCATGATCCGTGGCCCGGATCATGTTTTGTTTAGTTATGTTCTGTTAGTTCTGGACTCCCTTAGTTCCTGCTTTGTGCACCTCTGGGTTTGTTTTGGTTTCCATGGGGTTCCATTGGGTTCACCTGCCTCTGGTTAGTGGTTGGCACACTCACCTGCTGCCGGGCACTAATCAGAGAGCTATTTATTCACCTTGCTCGCCACACTCTGTCCGGCTTCAATGTTTGCATTTGCAACTGTTAGGTTGGTATTCTGGTTTCCTACTTTATGATTCCTGTGCTAAGTGGTTACCTTAGCTTCTATGATTCCTGTGCTAAGTGGTTACCTTAGCTTCTATGATTCCTGTGCTAAGTGGTTACCTTAGCTTCTATGATTCCTGTGCTTAGTGTTTACCTTAGCTTCTATGATTCCTGTGCTAAGTGGTTACCTTAGCTTCTATGATTCCTGTGCTAAGTGGTTACCTTAGCGTCTATGATTCCTGTGCTAAGTGGTTACCTTAGCTTCTATGATTCCTGTGCTAAGTGGTTACCTTAGCTTCTATGATTCCTGTGCTAAGTGGTTACCTTAGCGTCTATGATTCCTGTGCTAAGTGGTTACCTTAGCGTCTATGATTCCTGTGCTTAGTGGTTACCTTAGCGTCTATGATTCCTGTGCTAAGTGGTTACCTTAGCGTCTATGATTCCTGTGCTAAGTGGTTACCTTAGCGTCTATGATTCCTGTGCTAAGTGGTTACCTTAGCTTCTATGATTCCTGTGCTAAGTGGTTACCTTAGCGTCTATGATTCCTGTGCTAAGTGGTTACCTTAGCGTCTATGATTCCTGTGCTTAGTGGTTACCTTAGCGTCTATGATTCCTGTGCTAAGTGGTTACCTTAGCGTCTATGATTCCTGTGCTTAGTGGTTACCTTAGCGTCCTGTGTGATCGGCACGCATCCCTTGTGTTCAGTTTTTGTCTGTTTGTATCTATGGTGTATGATTTATGAGCAATAAATCATACCCTGCCTTCACGCTTTGTCCGGAGTTGTCCATCTGCATCCCGGGAGAACAACCCCGTATAAAGATGCGACCCCGACGTGACAAATGACGCAAAATTATTGTAATCCAAGATTGCTGGTATTCTTCCCATGTAACTATGGATATATATATATATATATATATATATATATATATATATATATATATATATATATATATATATATATATTGTATATTGTATATGTATATTATGCATGTATGTGTATATATATATACAGTATGTATGTATATATATATATATATATGTGTGTATATGTATGTATGTATGTACATATATATATATATATATACAGTGTATATGTATATTATGCATGTATGTATATATATATATACAGTATGTATATATATATATATGTATGTATGTATGTACATATATATATATATATATATATATATATATATAAATATATATATATATATATTTATATATATATGTGTGTGTGGGTGTATGTGTGTGTGTGTGTGCAATCAAACAAAAACAAGATTTGCAACAACAACAAAAAATTGCTAAATGATCTTGCTATCATTCACTTTCTTTGTACTTTTAGTTTAACAAATCAACAGAGGAACTACAGAAGGCCAAATTGGAAATTAAAAAAATTAAATTCATGAATGTGTTTTCCTTTCTTATATATATTTAAATCTGTAAAACCCTAAACACACACTTTATAAACTTTTACTAGACAAGCTTTAACATTTTCTCACATTTCTCTCATTTAAACACTCTCAAAGTTCAAACTTTGGTGGATTTAAAAACATACGTACAGTTCACTTCTGTATGAACGAAGGAAACCAAAGATCAAAACCTGTTTTTTAGGTGCGAAAGGGCATTCCTTTAAGGATTACTTTTAATTACCTTTCCTACATCTTTCATTCTCTGACATGGTTTCTGGTGACTGGGACTCCTCTGTGTCCACAGACTCTCGCTGAACAGGAAGTTGTTATGTAATGGTCTTGAATGGCAGTCCGTTGCTAAGGAACTGTTCTGACCTCCCTGTGTGTCACGACCTTGGATGGCAGCTTTGGCCACAAGACCTCAAGATGCAGCAGACGACAGGTGGGTAAAAATCATGTTGTTTAATCACTTAAAAGGGAATGGGAGAAGGAGAACAGAAGAAGGCGAGTGCAGCTAAAAAGACTTCTTTTGTTTAAAGCAATATGCCTGTCACGGCGCAGGCTCCAACTCACTTTTCTTCGGCTGCTGGGTCTGCCAGCACCTCCGTTGGCAGCGCGCTGAGACACGCGCTGGCCACGTCACTGGCCACGTCACTGGACACGTCACTGGCCACGTCACTGGCCACGTCACTGGCCACGTCACTGGCCACATCACTGGCCACGTCACAGGCCACGTCACTGGCCACGTCACTGGACACGTCACTGGCCACGTCACAGGCCACGTCACTGGCCACGTCACTGGACACGTCACTGGCCACGTCACTGGACACGTCACTGGACACGTCACTGGACACGTCACTGGACACGTCACTGGCCACGTCACTGGGCACGTCACTGGCCACGTCACTGGCCACGTCACAGGCCACGTCACTGGACACGTCACTGGCCACGTCACTGGCCACGTCACTGGCCACGTCACTGGCCACGTCACTGGACACGTCACTGGACACGTCACTGGCCACGTCACTGGCCACGTCACTGGCCACGTCACGCCCACATGCCGACAAGGCTGTGGGCGGTCAGCAATCTGCACCACGGGACTAATGAGTGCAAGCGGTATAAAAACCAGTGGACCCAATGATCCTGGCTGGAACTTAGTCGTCTGTACCTAGTAAGCACCCCTTGTCTGGCTTCTACCCTACGTACTCGCTCTTCTTTCCGTGTCTAATGTCCATGTTGTCCTCCCGCAGTGCTTTCCCGAGTTCTCCTTGTTGTTCCCCTGTGGATTCTGGACTGCTTCCCTTCATCCTCGGCCTCTGCTTTGACACGGACCTCTGACGCCTCGCCATTCTCCCTGACTATCTCCGCCAGCTCACAGACTGCCTTCCTGCCTTGTTCCTTCTCCTCCTTCAACATTTGGTAAAACACTGCAGCTAATCACACACACACTTTTGAATTAGTCACATGCCATTCTCCAGTTTATTTATAGTATTATTGTTGATTATTATATATATGGTAAATGGGTTATACTTGTATAGCGCTTTTCTACTTTCAAGGTATCAATATATATATATATATATATATATATATATATATATATATATATATATATATATATATATATATAATATTGTAATGATTTAATAACACGAAGCTGCCATGCAGGCTGTTTCTTTCTTTTTTTTTTTTAATAATGAAGCAAAATCTATGTCATTATGAATTATTAACCTTCAATTATGTCACATTAAATATTACACTTTGAGATATTTTGGGGGGAAATGTTGCATATAAAAAAACTGAGCTGTTTTTTTTTTTTAAAGAAGGTACTAAAACATACAAACAAAAAACATAAACAACAATAAAACTTAAAATTGACGAATAGATCTGAAGTTGATCTCGAGATTATTGTGCTAAAAGTAAACAGTAAAAAAAAATGTATAATTTAATTTTTAACACTTTTTGAGTAGAACACTTTTGAATCCCCAATTATTTTAGTGTGATTTGTTTTTAAGTGTCCATCCATCCATCCATCCATTTTCTACCGCTTATTCCCTTTTATGGGGTCGCGGGGGGCGCTGGCGCCTATCTCAGCTACAATCGGGCGGAAGGCAGGGTACACCCTGGACAAGTCGCCACCTCATCGCAGGGCCAACACAGATAGACAGACAACATTCACACACTAGGGACCATTTAGTGTTGCCAATCAACCTATCCCCAGGTGCATGTCTTTGGAGGTGGGAGGGGCCTATCCCCAGGTGCATGTCTTTGGAGGTGGGAGGGGCCTATCCCCAGGTGCATGTCTTTGGAGGTGGGAGGGGCCTATCCCCAGGTGCATGTCTTTGGAGGTGGGAGGGGCCTATCCCCAGGTGCATGTCTTTGGAGGTGGGAGGGGCCTATCCCCAGGTGCATGTCTTTGGAGGTGGGAGGGGCCTATCCCCAGGTGCATGTCTTTGGAGGTGGGAGGGGCCTATCCCCAGGTGCATGTCTTTGGAGGTGGGAGGAAGCCGGAGTACGGGGAGAACATGCAAACTCCACACAGAAAGATCCCGAGCCTGGATTTGAAGTTTTTAAGTGTCATTGCTCAAAAAATAATAATGAATCAAAATCCAAAATTAAGGCTCCAATTATTATATAATCTCAAATATTCCATCTAAAAAAGTTATTGGGTGAAAATATTGCATATTTTGTGTTTTTTCCATTTTTTTTCCTAATGTTGATCTAGACATTTAAAACTTGAATATGAATAAAAATAATAGTACTGAATAATGACACATTTTTAATATTTCTTTTGACCAAAACCTTTTGGGGTCCCCGGGTTCATAATTGAGTGGAGGCATAAATGTATAATTTTTATACATATATTGTATTGGTTTTTAAAATAAAAATGATAAAAATGGCCCCCGCTTGCTTTGATTTTTCAGTGTGCGGCCCTCAGTGGAAAAAGTTTGGACACCCCTGGCTTAAAAGAATGTGTGCAATCCCAACTCACAATATGCTGTCAGAGTTTGTTGTCACCGTGGACTCTGCAACATTGGACTGAGAGCAGTGATGACTTGAATGCAACATTGGACTGAGAGCAGTAATGACTTGAATGCAACATTGGACTGAGAGCAGTAATGACTTGAATGCAACATTTACTGAGAGCAGTAATGACTTGAATGCAACATTTACTGAGAGCAGTAATGACTTCAATGCAACATTGGACTGAGAGCAGTAATGACTTCAATGCAACATTGGACTGAGAGCAGTAATGACTTGAATGCAACATTGGACTGAGAGCAATAATGACTTCAATGCAACATTGGACTGAGAGCAATAATGACTTTAATGCAACATTGGACTGAGAGCAGTAATGACTTCAATGCAACATTGGACTGAGAGCAATAATGACTTGAATGCAACATTGGATTGAGAGCAATAATGACTTCAATGCAACATTGGATTGAGAGCAGTAATGACTTCAATGCAACATTGGACTGAGAGCAGTAATGACTTGAATGCAACATTGGACTGAGAGCAATAATGACTTCAATGCAACATTGGACTGAGAGCAGTAATGACTTGAATGCAACATTGGACTGAGAGCAATAATGACTTCAATGCAACATTGGACTGAGAGCAGTAATGACTTCAATGCAACATTGGACTGAGAGCAATAATGACTTGAATGCAACATTGGACTGAGAGAAATAATGACTTCAATGCAACATTGGACTGAGAGCAGTAATGACTTCAATGCAACATTGGACTGAGAGCAGTAATGACTTGAATGCAACATTGGACTGAGAGCAATAATGACTTCAATGCAACATTGGACTGAGAGCAGTAATGACTTCAATGCAACATTGGACTGAGAGCAATAATGACTTGAATGCAACATTGGACTGAGAGAAATAATGACTTCAATGCAACATTGGACTGAGACCAGTAATGACTTCAATGCAGCATTGGACTGAGAGCAGTAATGACTTGAATGCAACATTGGATTGAGATCAATAATGACTTGAATGCAACATTGGACTGAGAGCAGTAATTACTTCAATGCAACATTGGACTGAAAGCAATAATGACTTCAATGCAACATTGGACTGAGAGCAGTAATGACTTGAATGCAACATTGGACTGAGAGCAGTAATGACTTGAATGCAACATTGGACTGAGAGCAGTAATGACTTGAATGCAACATTGGACTGAGAGCAATAATGACTTCAATGCAACATTGGACTGAGAGCAGTAATGACTTGAATGCAACATTGGACTGAGAGCAATAATGACTTCAATGCAACATTGGACTGAGAGCAGTAATGACTTCAATGCAACATTGGACTGAGAGCAATAATGACTTGAATGCAACATTGGACTGAGAGCAATAATGACTTCAATGCAACATTGGAATGAGAGCAGTAATGACTTGAATGCAACATTGGACTGAGAGCAATAATGACTTGAATGCAACATTGGATTGAGAGCAATAATGACTTCAATGCAACATTGGACTGAGAGCAGTAATGACTTCAATGCAACATTGGACTGAGAGCAATAATGACTTCAATGCAACATTGGACTGAGAGCAGTAATGACTTCAATGTAACATTGGACTGAGAGCAGTAATGACTTGAATGCAACATTGGATTGAGATCAATAATGACTTGAATGCAACATTGGACTGAGAGCAGTAATGACTTCAATGCAACATTGGACTGAGAGCAATAATGACTTCATTGCAACATTGGACTGAGAGCAGTAATGACTTCAATGCAACATTGGACTGAGAGCAGTAATGACTTGAATGCAACATTGGACTGAGAGCAGTAATGACTTCAATGCAACATTGGACTGAGAGCAGTAATGACTTCAATGCAACATTGGACTGAGAGCAATAATGACTTGAATGCAACATTGGACTGAGAGCAGTAATGACTTGAATGCAACATTGGATTGAGAGAAATAATGACTTCAATGCAACATTGGGTTGAAAGCAATAATGACTTGAATGCAACATTGGATTGAGAGCAATAATGACTTGAATGCAACATTGGATTGAGATCAATAATGACTTGAATGCAACATTGGACTGAGAGCAGTAATGACTTGAATGCAACATTGGATTGAGAGAAATAATGACTTCAATGCAACATTGGGTTGAAAGCAATAATGACTTGAATGCAACATTGGATTGAGAGCAATAATGACTTGAATGCAACATTGGATTGAGATCAATAATGACTTGAATGCAACATTGGACTGAGAGCAGTAATGACTTCAATGCAACATTTGCTGAGAGCAATAATGACTTCAATGCAACATTGGACTGAGAGCAGTAATGACTTCAATGCAACATTGAATTGAGAGCAATAATGACTTGAATGCAACATTGGATTGAGAGCAATAATGACTTCAATGCAACATTGGACTGAGAGCAGTAATGACTTGAATGCAAGATTGGACTGAGAGCAGTAATGACTTGAATGCAACATTGGATTGAGAGAAATAATGACTTCAATGCAACATTGGACTGAGAGCAATAATGACTTCAATGCAACATTGGATTGAGAGCAAAAATGACTTGAATGCAACATTGGATTGAAAGCAATAATGTCTTGAATGCAACATTGGACTGAGAGCAATAATGTCTTGAATGCAACATTGGATTGAGATCAATAATGACTTCAATGCAACATTGGATTGAGAGCAATAATGACTTGAATGCAACATTGGATTGAGAGAAATAATGACTTGAAAGCAACATTGGATTGAGAGCAATAATGTCTTGAATGCAACATTGGACTGAGAGCAATAATGTCTTGAATGCAACATTGGATTGAGAGCAATAATGACTTGAATGCAACATTGGATTGAGATCAATAATGACTTGAATGCAACATTGGATTGAGAGCAATAATGACTTGAATGCAACATTGGATTGAGAGAAATAATGACTTGAATGCAACATTGGATTGAGAGCAATAATGCCTTGAATGCAACATTGGACTGAGAGCAATAATGTCTTGAATGCAACATTGGATTGAGAGCAATAATGACTTGAATGCAACATTGGATTGAGAGCAATAATGACTTCAATGCAACATTGGATTGAGAGCAATAATGACTTGAATGCAACATTGGATTGAGATCAATAATGACTTGAATGCAACATTGGATTGAGAGCAATAATGACTTGAATGCAACATTGGATTGAGAGCAGTAATGACTTGAATGCAACATTGGATTGAGATCAATAATGACTTGAATGCAACCTTGGATTGAGAGCAATAATGACTTGAATGCAACATTGGATTGAGATCAATAATGACTTGAATGCAACATTGGATTGAGAGCAATAATGACTTGAATGCAACATTGGATTGAGAGAAATAATGACTTGAATGCAACATTGGATTGAGAGCAATAATGTCTTGAATGCAAAATTGGACTGAGAGCAATAATGTCTTGAATGCAACATTGGATTGAGAGCAATAATGACTTGAATGCAACATTGGATTGAGAGCAATAATGACTTCAATGCAACATTGGATTGAGAGCAGTAATGACTTGAATGCAACATTGGATTGAGATCAATAATGACTTGAATGCAACATTGGATTGAGAGCAATAATGACTTGAATGCAACATTGGATTGAGAGCAATAATGACTTGAATGCAACATTGGATTGACATCAATAATGACTTGAATGCAACATTGGATTGAGATCAATAATGACTTGAATGCAACATTGGATTGAGAGCAATAATGACTTGAATGCAACATTGGATTGAGAGCAATAATGACTTCAATGCAACATTGGACTGAGAGCAGTAATGACTTGAATGCAACATTGGACTGAGAGCAGTAATGACTTCAATGCAACATTGGATTGAGAGAAATAATGACTTCAATGCAACACTGGACTGAGAGCAATAATGTCTTGAATGCAACATTGGATTGAGAGCAATAATGACTTGAATGCAACATTGGATTGAGAGCAATAATGACTTCAATGCAACATTGGATTGAGAGCAGTAATGACTTCAATGCAACATTTGCTGAGAGCAATATAAATGATAAATGGGTTGTACTTGTATAGCGCTTTTCTACCTTCAAGGTACTCAAAGCGCTTTGACACTACTTCCACATTTACCCATTCACACACACATTCACACACTGATGGAGGGAGCTGCCATGCAAGGCGCCAACCAGCACCCATCAGGAGCAAGGGTGAAGTGTCTTGCTCAGGACACAACGGACGTGACGAGGTTGGTTCTAGGTGGGATTTGAACCAGGGACCCTCGGGTTGCGCACGGCCACTCTACCACTGCGCCACGCCGTCCCCATAATAATAATAATGACTTCAATGCAACATTTGACTGAGGGCAGTAATGACTTCAATGCAACATTGGACTGAGAGCAGTAATGACTTGAATGCAACATTGGACTGAGAGCAGTAATGACTTGAATGCAACATTGGATTGAGAGAAATAATGACTTGAATGCAACATTGGATTGAGAGCAATAATGTTTTGAATGCAACATTGGACTGAGAGCAATAATGACTTCAATGCAACATTGGATTGAGAGCAATAATGACTTGAATGCAACATTGGATTGAGAGAAATAATGACTTGAATGCAACATTGGATTGAGAGCAATAATGTCTTGAATGCAACATTGGACTGAGAGCAATAATGTCTTGAATGCAACATTGGATTGAGATCAATAATGACTTCAATGCAACATTGGATTGAGAGCAATAATGACTTGAATGCAACATTGGATTGAGAGAAATAATGACTTGAAAGCAACATTGGATTGAGAGCAATAATGTCTTGAATGCAACATTAGACTGAGAGCAATAATGTCTTGAATGCAACATTGGATTGAGATCAATAATGACTTGAATGCAACATTGGATTGAGAGCAATAATGACTTGAATGCAACATTGGATTGAAAAAAATAATGACTTGAATACAACATTGGATTGAGAGCAATAATGTTTTGAATGCAACATTGGACTGAGAGCAATAATGACTTCAATGCAACATTGGATTGAGAGCAATAATGACTTTAATGCAACATTGGATTGAGAGAAATAATGACTTGAATGCAACATTGGATTGAGAGCAATAATGTCTTGAATGCAACATTGGACTGAGAGCAATAATGTCTTGAATGCAACATTGGATTGAGATCAATAATGACTTCAATGCAACATTGGATTGAGAGCAATAATGACTTGAATGCAACATTGGATTGAGAGAAATAATGACTTGAAAGCAACATTGGATTGAGAGCAATAATGTCTTGAATGCAACATTAGACTGAGAGCAATAATGTCTTGAATGCAACATTGGATTGAGATCAATAATGACTTGAATGCAACATTGGATTGAGAGCAATAATGACTTGAATGCAACATTGGATTGAGAGGAATAATGACTTGAATACAACATTGGATTGAGAGCAATAATGTCTTGAATGCAACATTGGACTGAGAGCAATAATGTCTTGAATGCAACATTGGATTGAGAGCAATAATGACTTCAATGCAACATTGGATTGAGAGCAGTAATGACTTGAATGCAACATTGGATTGAGAGCAATAATGACTTGAATGCAACATTGGATTGAAAGCAATAATGACTTGAATGCAACATTGGATTGAGAGCAATAATGACTTTAATGCAACATTGGATTGAGAGCAATAATGTCTTGAATGCAACATTGGATTGAGAGCAATAATGACTTCAATGCAACATTGGACCGAGAGCAACAATGACTTGAATGCAACATTTGATTGAGAGCAATAATGACTTCAATGCAACATTGGATTGAGAACAATAATGCCTTGAATGCAACATTGGATTGAGAGCAATAATGACTTGAATGCAACATTGGATTGAGAGCAATAATGACTTGAATGCAACATTTGATTGAGAGCAATAATGACTTCAATGCAACATTGGATTGAGAGCAATAATGACTTGAATGCAACATTTGATTGAGAGCAATAATGACTTCAATGCAACATTGGATTGAGAGCAATAATGCCTTGAATGCAACATTGGATTGAGAGCAATAATGACTTCAATGCAACATTGGACCGAGAGCAATAATGACTTGAATGCAACATTTGATTGAGAGCAATAATGACTTCAATGCAACATTGGATTGAGAGCAATAATGCCTTGAATGCAACATTGGATTGAGAGCAATAATGACTTGAATGCAACATTGGATTGAGAGCAATAATGACTTGAATGCAACATTGGATTGAGAGCAATAATGACTTGAATGCAACATTGGATTGAGAGCAATAATGACTTGAATGCAACATTGGATTGAGATCAATAATGACTTGAATGCAACATTGGATTGAGAGCAATAATGACTTGAATGCAACATTGGACTGAGAGCAGTAATGATTTCAATGCAACATTTGCTGAGAGCAATAATGACTTGAATGCAACATTGGATTGAGAGCAGTAATGACTTGAATGCAACATTGGATTGAGAGCAATAATGACTTGAATGCAACATTGGATTGAAAGCAATAATGACTTGAATGCAACATTGGATTGAGAGCAATAATGACTTTAATGCAACATTGGATTGAGAGCAATAATGTCTTGAATGCAACATTGGATTGAGAGCAATAATGACTTCAATGCAACATTGGACCGAGAGCAACAATGACTTGAATGCAACATTTGATTGAGAGCAATAATGACTTCAATGCAACATTGGATTGAGAACAATAATGCCTTGAATGCAACATTGGATTGAGAGCAATAATGACTTGAATGCAACATTGGATTGAGAGCAATAATGACTTGAATGCAACATTTGATTGAGAGCAATAATGACTTCAATGCAACATTGGATTGAGAGCAATAATGACTTGAATGCAACATTTGATTGAGAGCAATAATGACTTCAATGCAACATTGGATTGAGAGCAATAATGCCTTGAATGCAACATTGGATTGAGAGCAATAATGACTTCAATGCAACATTGGACCGAGAGCAATAATGACTTGAATGCAACATTTGATTGAGAGCAATAATGACTTCAATGCAACATTGGATTGAGAGCAATAATGCCTTGAATGCAACATTGGATTGAGAGCAATAATGACTTGAATGCAACATTGGATTGAGAGCAATAATGACTTGAATGCAACATTGGATTGAGAGCAATAATGACTTGAATGCAACATTGGATTGAGAGCAATAATGACTTGAATGCAACATTGGATTGAGATCAATAATGACTTGAATGCAACATTGGATTGAGAGCAATAATGACTTGAATGCAACATTGGACTGAGAGCAGTAATGATTTCAATGCAACATTTGCTGAGAGCAATAATGACTTGAATGCAACATTGGACTGAGAGCAATAATGACTTCAATGCAACATTGGACTGAGAGCAGTAATGACTTGAATGCAACATTGGACTGAGAGCAATAATGACTTCAATGCAACATTTGACTGAGAGCAGTAATGACTTCAATGCAACATTGGACTGAGATCAATAACGACTTCAATGCAACATTGAATTGAGAGCAATAATGACTTGAATGCAACATTGGAATGAGAGCAGTAATGACTTCAATGCAACATTTGCTGAGAGCAATAATGACTTCAATGCAACATTTGACTGAGAGCAGTAATGACTTCAATGCAACATTGGATTGAGAGCAATAATGACTTGAATGCAACATTGGATTGAGAGCAATAATGTCTTGAATGCAACATTGGATTGAGAGCAATAATGACTTGAATGCAACATTGGATTGAGAGCAATAATGACTTGAATGCAACATTGGATTGAGAGCAATAATGACTTGAATGCAACATTGGACTGAGAGCAGTAATAACTTGAATGCAACATTGGATTGAGATCAATAATGACTTGAATGCAACATTGGATTGAGAGCAATAATGACTTGAATGCAACATTGGACTGAGAGCAGTAATGACTTGAATGCAACATTGGATTGAGATCAATAATGACTTGAATGCAACATTGGATTGAGAGCAGTAATGACTTGAATGCAACATTGGATTGAGATCAATAATGACTTGAATGCAACATTGGATTGAGAGCAATAATGACTTGAATGCAACATTGGACTGAGAGCAATAATGACTTCAATGCAACATTGGACTGAGAGCAATAATGACTTCAATGCAACATTGGATTGAGAGCAGTAATGACTTCAATGCAACATTGGACTGAGAGCAGTAATGACTTGAATGCAACATTGGATTGAGAGCAGTAATGACTTGAATGCAACATTGGACTGAGAGCAGTAATGACTTGAATGCAACATTGGATTGAGAGCAGTAATGACTTGAATGCAACATTGGACTGAGAGCAGTAATGACTTGAATGCAACATTGGATTGAGAGCAGTAATAACTTGAATGCAACATTGGATTGAGATCAATAATGACTTGAATGCAACATTGGATTGAGAGCAATAATGACTTGAATGCAACATTGGACTGAGAGCAGTAATGACTTGAATGCAACATTGGATTGAGATCAATAATGACTTGAATGCAACATTGGATTGAGAGCAGTAATGACTTGAATGCAACATTGGATTGAGATCAATAATGACTTGAATGCAACATTGGATTGAGAGCAATAATGACTTGAATGCAACATTGGACTGAGAGCAATAATGACTTCAATGCAACATTGGACTGAGAGCAATAATGACTTCAATGCAACATTGGATTGAGAGCAGTAATGACTTCAATGCAACATTGGACTGAGAGCAGTAATGACTTGAATGCAACATTGGATTGAGAGCAGTAATGACTTGAATGCAACATTGGACTGAGAGCAGTAATGACTTGAATGCAACATTGGATTGAGAGCAGTAATGACTTGAATGCAACATTGGACTGAGAGCAGTAATGACTTGAATGCAACATTGGATTGAGAGCAGTAATGACTTCAATGCAACATTGGATTGAGATCAATAATGACTTGAATGCAACATTGGATCGAGAGCAATAATGACTTGAATGCAACATTGCTGTGAGTCTGCAAGGATAAGCACCTTCCATGTCGCAGCTAAAGGCTGTGGAAGCATTACTGATGCTAGTAAGTATGTGCGGAGACAGTCCTGGTTTATGCAAGACCCCCAGAGAACTGTACTGCTGCATTCCGGGGAAATAACACATTTCTGTGCGAACCTAAGCCGAGCCAGAAGAGCATCCACCCACAATCTGACTTTCCAATCCTCTCCCGTCCCAAGCCTGATGAAACACAAGTCAGGAAGTCACACGCTTGTGCTAATGCTTTATTTTCCTAGTTAGTACCAGCAGGTCTACTAGCAGTTCTGGAAACTTTTAAAAGTGGTCCAATACATTAGACAAGGTTTTGGGGGATTTTTGCCCAACATTCACAATCATATGAGAGACATGAATTACAATATACACACTGCATATATATATATATATATATATATATATATATATATATATATATATATATATATATATATATATAGATATATATATAGATATATAGATATATATATATAGGTGTGTGTGTGTGTGTGTGTGTGTGTATGTATATATATATATATATATATATATATATATATATATATATATATATATATACATATATATCATGTAGTAACAGACACCTTCATAACAATATGTAATATGTACAATATACACACTGCAAGTATATATATCATGTAGTAACAGACACCTTCATAACAATATGTAATATGTACAATATACACACTGCAAGTATATATATCATGTAGTAACAGACACTTTCATAACAATATGTAATATGTACAATATACACACTGCAAGTATATATGCATTTTGTTGTAACAGACACTTTCATAACAATATGTAATATGTACAATATACACACTGCAAGTATATACATCATGTAGTAACAGCCACCTTCATAACAATATGTAATATGTACAATATACACACTGCAAGTATATATATATTTTGTAGTAACAGACACTTTCATAACAATATGTAATATGTACAATATACACACTGCTAGTATATATAATGTAGTAACAGACACTTTCATAACAATATGTAATATATACAATATACACACTGCAAGTATATATATCATGTAGTAACAGACACTTTCATAACAATATGTAATATGTACAATATACACACTGCAAGTATATATATCATGTAGTAACAGACACCTTCATAACAATATGTAATATGTACAATATACACACTGCAATTATATATAATGTAGTAACGGACACTTTCATAACAATATGTAATATATACAATATACACACTGCAAGTATATATATATCATGTAGTAACAGACACTTTCATAACAATATGTAATATGTACAATATACACACTGCAAGTATATATATCATGTAGTAACAGACACTTTCATAACAATATGTAATATGTACAATATACACACTGCAAGTATATATATCATGTAGTAACAGACACTTTCATAACAATATGTAATATATACAATATACACACTGCAAGTATATATATCATGTAGTAACAGACACCTTCATAACAATATGTAATATGTACAATATACACACTGCAAGTATGCATATCATGTAGTAACAGACACTTTCATAACAATATGTAATATGTACAATATACACACTGCAAGTATATATATCATGTAGTAACAGACACCTTCATAACAATATGTAATATATACAATATACACACTGCAAGTATATATATAATGTAGTAACAGACACCTTCATAACAATATGTAATATGTACAATATACACACTGCAAGTATATATATCATGTAGTAACAGACACCTTCATAACAATATGTAATATGTACAATATACACACTGCAAGTATATATATCATGTAGTAACAGACACTTTCATAACAACATGTAATATGTACAATATACACACTGCAAGTATATATATCATGTAGTAACACACACCTTCATAACAATATGTAATATGTACAATATACACACTGCAAGTATATATATCATGTAGTAACAGACACCTTCATAACAATATGTAATATGTACAATATACACACTGCAAGTATATATAATGTAGTAACAGACACTTTCATAACAATATGTAATATATACAATATACACACTGCAAGTATATATATCATGTAGTAACAGACACTTTCATAACAATATGTAATATGTACAATATACACACTGCAAGTATATATATCATGTAGTAACAGACACTTTCATAACAATATGTAATATGTACAATATACACACTGCTAGTATATATAATGTAGTAACAGACACTTTCATAACAATATGTAATATATACAATATACACACTGCAAGTATATATATCATGTAGTAACAGACACTTTCATAACAATATGTAATATGTACAATATACACACTGCAAGTATATATATCATGTAGTAACAGACACCTTCATAACAATATGTAATATGTACAATATACACACTGCAAGTATATATAATGTAGTAACGGACACTTTCATAACAATATGTAATATATACAATATACACACTGCAAGTATATATATCATGTAGTAACAGACACTTTCATAACAATATGTAATATGTACAATATACACACTGCAAGTATATATATCATGTAGTAACAGACACTTTCATAACAATATGTAATATGTACAATATACACACTGCAAGTATATATATATTTTGTAGTAACAGACACTTTCATAACAATATGTAATATGTACAATATACACACTGCTAGTATATATAATGTAGTAACAGACACTTTCATAACAATATGTAATATATACAATATACACACTGCAAGTATATATATCATGTAGTAACAGACACTTTCATAACAATATGTAATATGTACAATATACACACTGCAAGTATATATATCATGTAGTAACAGACACCTTCATAACAATATGTAATATGTACAATATACACACTGCAAGTATATATAATGTAGTAACAGACACTTTCATAACAATATGTAATATATACAATATACACACTGCAAGTATATATATCATGTAGTAACAGACACTTTCATAACAATATGTAATATGTACAATATACACACTGCAAGTATATATATCATGTAGTAACAGACACTTTCATAACAATATGTAATATATACAATATACACACTGCAAGTATATATATCATGTAGTAATAGACACCTTCATAACAATATGTAATATGTACAATATACACACTGCAAGTATATATATCATGTAGTAACAGACACCTTCATAACAATATGTAATATGTACATTATACACACTGCAAGTATATATAATGTAGTAACAGACACTTTCATAACAATATGTAATATATACAATATACACACTGCAAGTATATATATCATGTAGTAACAGACACCTTCATAACAATATGTAATATATACAATATACACACTGCAAGTATATATATAATGTAGTAACAGACACCTTCATAACAATATGTAATATGTACAATATACACACTGCAAGTATATATATCATGTAGTAACAGACACCTTCATAACAATATGTAATATGTACAATATACACACTGCAAGTATATATATCATGTAGTAACAGACACTTTCATAACAATATGTAATATGTACAATATACACACTGCAAGTATATATATCATGTAGTAACACACACCTTCATAACAATATGTAATATGTACAATATACACACTGCAAGTATATATCTCATGTAGTAACAGACACCTTCATAACAATATGTAATATGTACAATTTACACACTGCAAGTATATATAATGTAGTAACAGACACTTTCATAACAATATGTAATATATACAATATACACACTACAAGTATATATATCATGTAGTAACAGACACCTTCATAACAATATGTAATATGTACAATATACACACTGCAAGTATATATATCATGTAGTAACAGACACTTTCATAACAATATGTAATATGTACAATATACACACTGCAAGTATATATGCATTTTGTTGTAACAGACACTTTCATAACAATATGTAATATGTACAATATACACACTGCAAGTATATATATATTTTGTAGTAACAGACACTTTCATAACAATATGTAATATGTACAATATACACACTGCTAGTATATATAATGTAGTAACAGACACTTTCATAACAATATGTAATATATACAATATACACACTGCAAGTATATATATCATGTAGTAACAGACACTTTCATAACAATATGTAATATGTACAATATACACACTGCAAGTATATATATCATGTAGTAACAGACACCTTCATAACAATATGTAATATGTACAATATACACACTGCAAGTATATATAATGTAGTAACAGACACTTTCATAATAATATGTAATATATACAATATACACACTGCAAGTATATATATCATGTAGTAACAGACACTTTCATAACAATATGTAATATGTACAATATACACACTGCAAGTATATATATCATGTAGTAACAGACACTTTCATAACAATATGTAATATGTACAATATACACACTGCAAGTATATATATATTTTGTAGTAACAGACACTTTCATAACAATATGTAATATGTACAATATACACACTGCTAGTATATATAATGTAGTAACAGACACTTCATAACAATATGTAATATATACAATATACACACTGCAAGTATATATATCATGTAGTAACAGACACTTTCATAACAATATGTAATATGTACAATATACACACTGCAAGTATATATATCATGTAGTAACAGACACCTTCATAACAATATGTAATATGTACAATATACACACTGCAAGTATATATATCATGTAGTAACAGACACCTTCTTAACAATATGTAATATGTACAATATACACACTGCAAGTATATATAATGTAGTAACAGACACTTTCATAACAATATGTAATATATACAATATACACACTGCAAGTATATATATCATGTAGTAACAGACACTTTCATAACAATATGTAATATGTACAATATACACACTGCAAGTATATATATCATGTAGTAACAGACACTTTCATAACAATATGTAATATATACAATATACACACTGCAAGTATATATATCATGTAGTAATAGACACCTTCATAACAATATGTAATATGTACAATATACACACTGCAAGTATATATATCATGTAGTAACAGACACCTTCATAACAATATGTAATATGTACATTATACACACTGCAAGTATATATAATGTAGTAACAGACACTTTCATAACAATATGTAATATATACAATATACACACTGCAAGTATATATATCATGTAGTAACAGACACCTTCATAACAATATGTAATATATACAATATACACACTGCAAGTATATATATAATGTAGTAACAGACACCTTCATAACAATATGTAATATGTACAATATACACACTGCAAGTATATATATCATGTAGTAACAGACACCTTCATAACAATATGTAATATGTACAATATACACACTGCAAGTATATATATCATGTAGTAACACACACCTTCATAACAATATGTAATATGTACAATATACACACTGCAAGTATATATCTCATGTAGTAACAGACACCTTCATAACAATATGTAATATGTACAATATACACACTGCAAGTATATATAATGTAGTAACAGACACTTTCATAACAATATGTAATATATACAATATACACACTGCAAGTATATATATCATGTAGTAACAGACACCTTCATAACAATATGTAATATGTACAATATACACACTGCAAGTATATATATCATGTAGTAACAGACACTTTCATAACAATATGTAATATGTACAATATACACACTGCAAGTATATATGCATTTTGTTGTAACAGACACTTTCATAACAATATGTAATACGTACAATATACACACTGCAAGTATATATATATGTTGTAGTAATAGACACTTTCATAACAATATGTAATATGTACAATATACACACTGCTAGTATATATAGTGTAGTAACAGACACTTTCATAACAATATGTAATATATACAATATACACACTGCAAGTATATATATCATGTAGTAACAGACACTTTCATAACAATATGTAATATGTACAATATACACACTGCAAGTATATATATCATGTAGTAACAGACACCTTCATAACAATATGTAATATGTACAATATACACACTGCAAGTATATATAATGTCGTAACAGACACTTTCATAACAATATGTAATATATACAATATACACACTGCAAGTATATATATCATGTAGTAACAGACACTTTCATAACAATATGTAATATGTACAATATACACACTGCAAGTATATATATCATGTAGTAACAGACACTTTCATAACAATATGTAATATATACAATATACACACTGCAAGTATATATATCATGTAGTAACAGACACCTTCATAACAATATGTAATATGTACAATATACACACTGCAAGTATATATATCATGTAGTAACAGACACATTCATAACAATATGTAATATGTACAATATACACACTGCAAGTATATATATCATGTAGTAACAGACACCTTCATAACAATATGTAATATATACAATATACACACTGCAAGTATATATATAATGTAGTAACAGACACCTTCATAACAATATGTAATATGTACAATATACACACTGCAAGTATATATATCATGTAGTAACAGACACCTTCATAACAATATGTAATATGTACAATATACACACTGCAAGTATATATATCATGTAGTAACAGACACTTTCATACAATATGTAATATGTACAATATACACACTGCAAGAATATATATCATGTAGTAACAGACACCTTCATAACAATATGTAATATGTACAATATACACACTGCAAGTATATATATCATGTAGTAACAGACACCTTCATAACAATATGTAATATGTACAATATACACACTGCAAGTATATATATCATGTAGTAACAGACACTTTCATAACAATATGTAATATATACAATATACACACTGCAAGTATATATATCATGTAGTAACAGACACCTTCATAACAATATGTAATATGTACAATATACACACTGCAAGTATATATATCATGTAGTAACAGACACCTTCATAACAATATGTAATATGTACAATATACACACTGCAAGTATATATATCATGTAGTACCACACACCTTCATAACAATATGTAATATATACAATATACACACTGCAAGTATATATATCATGTAGTAACACACACCTTCATAACAATATGTAATATGTACAATATACACACTGCAAGTATATATACATGTAGTAACAGACACCTCATAACAATATGTAATATGTACAATATACACACTGCAAGTATATATATCATGTAGTAACAGACACCTTCATAACAATATGTAATATGTACAATATACACACTGCAAGTAATATATCATGTAGTAACAGACACCTTTCATAACAATATGTAATATATACAATATACACACTGCAAGTATATATATCATGTAGTAACAGGACACCTTCATAACAATATGTAATATATACAATATACACACTGCAAGTATATATATCATGTAGTAACAGACACCTTCATAACAATATGTAATATATACAATATACACACTGCAAGTATATATATCATGTAGTAACAGACACCTTCATAACAATATGTAATATATACAATATACACACTGCAAGTATATATATCATGTAGTAACAGACACTTTCATAACAATATGTATTATATACAATATACACACTGCAAGTATATATATCATGTAGTAACAGACACCTTCATAACAATATGTAATATGTACAATATACACACTGCAAGTATATATATCATGTAGTAACAGACACTTTCATAACAATATGTAATATATACAATATACACACCGCAAGTATATATATCATGTAGTAACAGACACCTTCATAACAATATGTAATATATACAATATACACACTGCAAGTATATATATCATGTAGTAACAGACACCTTCATAACAATATGTAATATGTACAATATACACACTGCAAGTATATATATCATGTAGTAACAGACACCTTCATAACAATATGTAATATGTACAATATACACACTGCAAGTATATATATCATGTAGTAACAGACACTTTCATAACGATATGTAATATATACAATATACACACTGCAAGTATATATATCATGTAGTAACAGACACTTTCATAACAATATGTAATATGTACAATATACACACTGCAAGTATATATATCATGTAGTAACAGACACCTTCATAACAATATGTAATATGTACAATATACACACTGCAAGTATATATATCATGTAGTAACAGACACCTTCATAACAATATGTAATATGTACAATATACACACTGCAAGTATATATATCATGTAGTAACAGACACCTTCATAACAATATGTAATATGTACAATATACACACTGCAAGTATATATATAATGTAGTAACAGACACCTTCATAACAATATGTAATATGTACAATATACACACTGCAAGTATATATATATCATGTAGTAACAGACACCTTTATAACAATATGTAATATGTACAATATACACACTGCAAGTATATATATCATGTAGTAACAGACACCTCATAACAATATGTAATATGTACAATATACACACTGCAAGTATATATATCATGTAGTAACAGACACCTTCATAACAATATGTAATATGTACAATATACACACTGCAAGTATATATATAATGTAGTAACAGACACCTTCATAACAATATGTAATATGTACAATATACACACTGCAAGTATATATATATCATGTAGTAACAGACACCTTCATAACAATATGTAATATGTACAATATACACACTGCAAGTATATATATCATGTAGTAACAGACACCTTCATAACAATATGTAATATGTACAATATACACACTGCAAGTATATATATCATGTAGTACCACACACCTTCATAACAATATGTAATATATACAATATACACACTGCAAGTATATATATCAGGTAGTAACACACACCTTCATAACAATATGTAATATGTACAATATACACACTGCAAGTATATATATCATGTAGTAACAGACACCTTCATAACAATATGTAATATGTACAATATACACACTGCAAGTATATATATCATGTAGTAACAGACACCTTCATAACAATATGTAATATGTACAATATACACACTGCAAGTATATATATCATGTAGTAACAGACACCTTCATAACAATATGTAATATGTACAATATACACACTGCAAGTATATATATCATGTAGTAACAGACACCTTCATAACAATATGTAATATGTACAATATACACACTGCAAGTATATATATCATGTAGTAACAGACACCTTCATAACAATATGTAATATGTACAATATACACACTGCAAGTATATATATCATGTAGTAACAGACACCTTCATAACAATATGTAATATGTACAATATACACACTGCAAGTATATATATAATGTAGTAACAGACACCTTCATAACAATATGTAATATGTACAATATACACACTGCAAGTATATATATATCATGTAGTAACAGACACCTTCATAACAATATGTAATATGTACAATATACACACTGCAAGTATATATATCATGTAGTAACAGACACCTTCATAACAATATGTAATATGTACAATATACACACTGCAAGTATATATATCATGTAGTACCACACACCTTCATAACAATATGTAATATATACAATATACACACTGCAAGTATATATATCATGTAGTAACACACACCTTCATAACAATATGTAATATGTACAATATACACACTGCAAATATATATCTCATGTAGTAACAGACACCTTCATAACAATATGTAATATGTACAATATACACACTGCAAGTATATATGTATCATGTAGTAACAGACACCTTCATAACAATATGTAATATGTACAATATACACACTGCAAGTATATATATCATGTAGTAACACACACCTTCATAACAATATGTAATATATACAATATACACACTGCAAGTATATATATCATGTAGTAACAGACACCTTCATAACAATATGTAATATGTACAATATACACACTGCAAGTATATATAATGTAGTAACAGACACCTTCATAACAATATGTAATATGTACAATATACACACTGCAAGTATATATAATGTAGTAACAGACACCTTCATAACAATATGTAATATGTACAATATACACACTGCAAGTATATATCATGTAGTAACAGACACCTTCATAACAATATGTAATATGTACAATATACACACTGCAAGTATATATATATCATGTAGTAACAGACACCTTCATAACAATATGTAATATGTACAATATACACACTGCAAGTATATATTTCATGTAGTAACACACACCTTCATAACAATATGTAATATATACAATATACACACTGCAAGTATATATATAATGTAGTAACAGACACCTTCATAACAATATGTAATATGTACAATATACACACTGCAAGTATATATAATGTAGTAACAGACACCTTCATAACAATATGTAATATGTACAATATACACACTGCAAGTATATATATCATGTAGTAACAGACACCTTCATAACAATATGTAATATGTACAATATACACACTGCATGTATATATATCATGTAGTAACAGACACTTTCATAACAATATGTAATATATACAATATACACACTGCAAGTATATATATCATGTAGTAACAGACACCTTCATAACAATATGTAATATATACAATATACACACTGCAAGTATATATATCATGTAGTAACAGACACCTTCATAACAATATGTAATATGTACAATTTACACACTGCAAGTATATATATCATGTAGTAACAGACACCTTCATAACAATATGTAATATGTACAATATACACACTGCAAGTATATATATCATGTAGTAACAGACACTTTCATAACGATATGTAATATATACAATATACACACTGCAAGTATATATATCATGTAGTAACAGACACCTTCATAACAATATGTAATATGTACAATATACACACTGCAAGTATATATATCATGTAGTAACAGACACCTTCATAACAATATGTAATATGTACAATATACACACTGCAAGTATATATATCATATAGTAACAGACACCTTCATAACAATATGTAATATGTACAATATACACACTGCAAGTATATATATCATGTAGTAACAGACACCTTCATAACAATATGTAATATGTACAATATACACACTGCAAGTATATATATCATGTAGTAACACACACCTTCATAACAATATGTAATATATATAATATACACACTGCAAGTATATATATCATGTAGTAACAGACACCTTCATAACAATATGTAATATGTACAATATACACACTGCAAGTATATATAATGTAGTAACAGACACCTTCATAACAATATGTAATATGTACAATATACACACTGCAAGTATATATATCATGTAGTAACAGACACCTTCATAACAATATGTAATATGTACAATATACACACTGCAAGTATATATATCATGTAGTAACAGACACCTTCATAACAATATGTAATATGTACAATATACACACTGCAAGTATATATATCATGTAGTAACAGACACTTTCATAACAATATGTAATATATACAGTATACACACTGCAAGTATATATATCATGTAGTAACAGACACCTTCATAACAATATGTAATATGTACAATATACACACTGCAAGTATATATATCATGTAGTAACAGACACCTTCATAACAATATGTAATATGTACAATATACACACTGCAAGTATATATATCATGTAGTAACAGACACCTTCATAACAATATGTAATATGTACAATATACACACTGCAAGTATATATATCATGTAGTACCACACACCTTCATAACAATATGTAATATATACAATATACACACTGCAAGTATATATATCATGTAGTAACACACACCTTCATAACAATATGTAATATGTACAATATACACACTGCAAGTATATATATCATGTAGTAACAGACACCTTCATAACAATATGTAATATGTACAATATACACACTGCAAGTATATATATCATGTAGTAACAGACACCTTCATAACAATATGTAATATGTACAATATACACACTGCAAGTAATATATCATGTAGTAACAGACACTTTCATAACAATATGTAATATATACAATATACACACTGCAAGTATATATATCATGTAGTAACAGACACCTTCATAACAATATGTAATATATACAATATACACACTGCAAGTATATATATCATGTAGTAACAGACACCTTCATAACAATATGTAATATATACAATATACACACTGCAAGTATATATATCATGTAGTAACAGACACCTTCATAACAATATGTAATATATACAATATACACACTGCAAGTATATATATCATGTAGTAACAGACACTTTCATAACAATATGTAATATATACAATATACACACTGCAAGTATATATATCATGTAGTAACAGACACCTTCATAACAATATGTAATATGTACAATATACACACTGCAAGTATATATATCATGTAGTAACAGACACTTTCATAACAATATGTAATATATACAATATACACACCGCAAGTATATATATCATGTAGTAACAGACACCTTCAATATGTGTTGTGGTGATGATGTTGGGGTAGTTGGCTTATGAGCGTGTACTGATGACATCATCCTCACCTCTCCACAGTGGAGCACACAGGTGAGCACAATCAGACTAATTGTCAGCTCACACCAACACTCCATAAAAGTTTGTCTGCTCAGGACTTTGTGGCGGGTGTTGCAGAGCAGCAACATGGCAGCAGAGCAGCTGATGGCAGCAGAGCAGCAACATGGCAGCAGAGCAGCAACATGGTAGCAGAGCAGCAACATGGCAGCAGAGCAGCAACATGGCAGCAGAGCAGCAACATGGCAGCAGAGCAGCAACATGGCAGCAGAGCAGCTGATGGCAGCAGAGCAGCAACATGGCAGCAGAGCAGCAACATGGCAGCAGAGCAGCAACATGGCAGCAGAGCAGCTGATGGCAGCAGAGCAGCAACATGGCAGCAGAGCAGCAACATGGCAGCAGAGCAGCAACATGGCAGCAGAGCAGCAACATGGCAGCAGAGCAGCTGATGGCAGCAGAGCAGCAACATGGCAGCAGAGCAGCAACATGGCAGCAGAGCAGCAACATGGCAGCAAAGCAGCAACATGGCAGCAGAGCAGCAACATGGCAGCAGAGCAGCAACATGGCAGCAGAGCAGCTGATGGCAGCAGAGCAGCAACGTGGCAGCAGAGCAGCAACATGGCAGCAGAGCAGCAACATGGCAGCAAAGCAGCAACATGGCAGCAAAGCAGCAACATGGCAGCAGAGCAGCAACATGGCAGCAGAGCAGCAACATGGCAGCAGAGCAGCAACATGGTAGCAGAGCAGCAACATGGCAGCAGAGCAGCAACATGGCAGCAGAGCAGCAACATGGCAGCAGAGCAGCAACATGGCAGCAGAGCAGCTGATGGCAGCAGAGCAGCAACATGGCAGCAGAGCAGCAACATGGCAGCAGAGCAGCAACATGGCAGCAGAGCAGCAACATGGCAGCAGAGCAGCTGATGGCAGCAGAGCAGCAACATGGCAGCAGAGCAGCAACATGGCAGCAAAGCAGCAACATGGCAGCAGAGCAGCAACATGGCAGCAGAGCAGCAACATGGCAGCAGAGCAGCTGATGGCAGCAGAGCAGCAACATGGCAGCAGAGCAGCAACATGGCAGCAGAGCAGCAACATGGCAGCAAAGCAGCAACATGGCAGCAAAGCAGCAACATGGCAGCAGAGCAGCAACATGGCAGCAAAGCAGCAACATGGCAGCAGAGCAGCAACATGGCAGCAGAGCAGCAACATGGCGACACAGGAACACATCCAAGTGGCTACCGGTAAGCTCCCCTCTTTTTACCAAGCCCAAACTAAGATGAGGGACAGTGTGGCGCGGTTGGGAGAGTGGCTGTGCCAGCAACCTGAGGGGTTCCTGGTTTGATCCCCAGCTTCTACCAACCTAGACAAGGTTGCAGACTCTGCAACCTTGTGGACAGCCTTCTCAGAAGAGTTGAAGCTGTACCAGCTGCACAAGGTCATATTGACCCCTATGGGTTAGGAATGGGATGGCACTTCAAGGTCATATGTGAGTCAAGGCAGGTGGCCAAATACTTTTGACAATACAGTGTAGTGTCCATACCTAAATGGTGAGGTGTCGCAGGTGTAGGTGAGGTCAGTCCCACATCTATATTTAGAAACAATCATTTATGGTTTTTATATATTTTTTTTTATTGAGTTGAACTCTTCCTCTCTTTAAAAATGTCACTCTTTTTTTTTTTTAATTGCAGACACAAAAGTGTCCATCAGGGCTTTAAAAACATTGCAATTGTGAAACCTTGCTGATGAAAATGAAAGTTACATCTTTATCCACACCCGTATCCCCCCTCCACAACATAAATGTCATATGTTGCTCCTTTTTGTGTCGTTTCTCTGGCATCCTTCATCACACTCCTGTAAGTGTTTTCTTTTTAGGGCCAGCTCTTTAAATGTTTTATTATTTTGACATGAGAAAATCTGCTGGGAAAATAAAAGCTGTAACATATGCTTTGCATTTTCTACTTCTGTTCAAACAAAATGAACGCATGCGAGGCTCCCATCGCTGGTGGGAAAGGAAAACATTTGTGGCCGTCCAGCTGAGCGTCCGAGGGTGTCTGTCACACTTTTTTACTAGTGGTGTGCGGGAGGAGGCTCGTGTTCCACAGCAAACCAGAGGGTGTGTCGTTCAAACCAGTGGGTGTGGCGTTCAAACCAGAGGGTGTGTCGTTCAAACCAGTGGGTGTGTCGTTCAAACCAGTGGGTGTGTCGTTCAAACCAGAGGGTGTGTCGTTCAAACCAGTGGGTGTGTCGTTCAAACCAGAGGGTGTGTCGTTCAAACCAGAGGGTGTGTCGTTCAAACCAGAGGGTGTGGCGTTCAAACCAGAGGGTGTGGCGTTCAAACCAGAGGGTGTGTCGTTCAAACCAGAGGGTGTGTCGTTCAAACCAGTGGGTGTGTCGTTCAAACCAGAGGGTGTGTCGTTCAAACCAGAGGGTGTGTCGTTCAAACCAGTGGGTGTGTCGTTCAAACCAGAGGGTGTGGCGTTCAAACCAGAGGGTGTGTCGTTCAAACCAGAGGGTGTGTCGTTCAAACCAGAGGGTGTGTCGTTCAAACCAGAGGGTGTGTCGTTCAAACCAGAGGGTGTGGCGTTCAAACCAGAGGGTGTGTCGTTCAAACCAGAGGGTGTGTCGTTCAAACCAGAGGGTGTGTCGTTCAAACCAGAGGGTGTGGCGTTCAAACCAGAGGGTGTGTCGTTCAAACCAGAGGGTGTGTCGTTCAAACCAGAGGGTGTGTCGTTCAAACCAGTGGGTGTGTCGTTCAAACGAGTGGGTGTGTCGTTCAAACCAGTGGGTGTGTGGTTCAAACCAGTGGGTGTGTCGTTCAAACCAGTGGGTGTGTCGTTCAAACCAGTGGGTGTGTCGTTCAAACCAGTGGGTGTGTCGTTCAAACCAGAGGGTGTGTCGTTCAAACCAGAGGGTGTGTCGTTCAAACCAGAGGGTGTGTCGTTCAAACCAGAGGGTGTGGCGTTCAAACCAGAGGGTGTGTCGTTCAAACCAGAGGGTGTGTCGTTCAAACCAGTGGGTGTGTCGTTCAAACCAGAGGGTGTGTCGTTCAAACCAGAGGGTGTGTCGTTCAAACCAGAGGGTGTGTCGTTCAAACCAGAGGGTGTGTCGTTCAAACCAGAGGGTGTGTCGTTCAAACCAGTGGGTGTGTCGTTCAAACCAGAGGGTGTGGCGTTCAAACCAGAGGGTGTGGCGTTCAAACCAGAGGGTGTGGCGTTCAAACCAGAGGGTGTGTCGTTCAAACCAGAGGGTGTGTCGTTCAAACCAGAGGGTGTGTCGTTCAAACCAGAGGGTGTGTCGTTCAAACCAGTGGGTGTGTCGTTCAAACCAGTGGGTGTGTCGTTCAAACCAGAGGGTGTGTCGTTCAAACCAGAGGGTGTGGCGTTCAAACCAGAGGGTGTGGCGTTCAAACCAGAGGGTGTGGCGTTCAAACCAGAGGGTGTGTCGTTCAAACCAGAGGGTGTGTCGTTCAAACCAGAGGGTGTGTCGTTCAAACCAGAGGGTGTGTCGTTCAAACACATGCAGCACATTATTATTATTAAATATTATGCCACCAGGTTGTTGTTTTTTTGTTAAAATGCATATTCTTCAAGTGAACAAATCTCACTCACGAGCCCAGGGGTCAGCATCCCAAAATGTTGAAGGAGCTATAGTGGACCAAAAATACAAAAACTAGTGGTATTACACACTGCACACTAGTGGTATTACACACTGCATACTAGTGGTATTACACACTGCACACTAGTGGTATTACACACTGCATGCTAGTGGTATTACACACTGCATACTAGTGGTATTACACACTGCATACTGGTGGTATTACACACTGCATACTAGTGGTATTACACACTGCATACTAGTGGTATTACACACTGCATACTAGTGGTATTACACACTGCAAACTAGTGGTATTACACACTGCATACTAGTGGTATTACACACTGCATACTAGTGGTATTACACACTGCACACTAGTGGTATTGCACACTGCATACTAGTGGTATTACACACTGCATACTAGTGGTATTACACACTGCACACTAGTGGTAATACACACTGCACACTAGTGGTATTACACACTGCATACTAGTGGTATTACACACTGCATACTAGTGGTATTACACACTGCACACTAGTGGTATTGCACACTGCATACTAGTGGTATTACACACTGCATACTAGTGGTATTACACACTGCACACTAGTGGTAATACACACTGCACACTAGTGGTATTACACACTGCATACTAGTGGTATTACACACTGCACACTAGTGGTATTACACACTGCATACTAGTGGTATTACACACTGCATACTAGTGGTATTACACACTGCATACTAGTGGTATTACACACTGCACACTAGTGGTATTACACACCGCATACTAGTGGTATTACACACCGCATACTAGTGGTATTACACACTGCATACAAGTGGTATTACACACCACATACTAGTGGTATTACACACTGCATACTAGTGGTATTACACACTGCATACTAGTGGTATTACACACTGCATACTAGTGGTATTACACACCGCATACTAGTGGTATTACATACCGCATACTAGTGGTATTACACACCGCATACTAGTGGTATTACACACCGCATACTAGTGGTATTACACACTGCGTACTAGTGGTATTACACACTGCATACTAGTGGTATTACACACTGCATACTAGTGGTATTACACACTGCATACTAGTGGTATTACACACTGCATACTATTGGGATTACACACTGCACACTAGTGGTATTACACACTGCATACTATTGGTATTACACACTGCACACTAGTGGTATTACACACTGCTTACTAGTGGTATTACACACTGCATACTAGTGGTATTACACACTGCATACTAGTGGTATTACACACTGCATACTAGTGGTATTACACACTGCATACGAGTGGTATTACACACTGCATACTAGTGGTATTACACACTGCATACTAGTGGTATTACACACTGCATACTAGTGGTATTACACCCTGCATACTAGTGGTATTACACACTGCATACTAGTGGTATTACACACTAGATACTAGTGGTATTACACACGTCATACTAGTGGTATTACACACTGCATACTAGTGGTATTACACACTGCACACTAGTGGTATTACACACTGCATACGAGTGGTATTACACACTGCATACTAGTGGTATTACACCCTGCATACTAGTGGTATTACACACTGCATACTAGTGGTATTACACACTGCATACTAGTGGTATTACACACTGCATACTAGTGGTATTACACACTGCATACTAGTGGTATTACACACTGCAAACTAGTGGTATTACACACTGCATACTAGTGGTATTACACACTGCACACTAGTGGTATTACACACTGCATACTAGTGGTATTACACACTGCATACTAGTGGTATCACACACCGCATACTAGTGGTATTACACACCGCATACTAGTGGTATTACACACTGCACACTAGTGGTATTACACACCGCACACTAGTGGTATTACACACTGCATACTAGTGGTATTACACACCACATACTAGTGGCATTACACACTGCATACTAGTGGTATTACACACTGCATACTAGTGGTATTACACACTGCATACTAGTGGTATTACACACAGCATACTAGGCGTATTACACACTGCATACTAGTGGTATTACACACTGCATACTAGTGGTATTACACACTGCACACTAGTGGTATTACACACTGCATACTAGTGGTATTACACACTGCATACTAGTGGTATTACACACCGCATACTAGTGGTATTACACACCGCATACTAGTGGTATTACACACCGCATACTAGTGGTATTACACACCGCATACTAGTGGTATTACACACCGCATACTAGTGGTATTACACACTGCATACTAGTGGTATTACACACTGCACACTAGTGGTATTACACACTGCATACTAGTGGTATTACACACTGCATACTAGTGGTATTACACACTGCATACTAGTGGTATTACACACTGCACACTAGTGGTATTACACACTGCACACTAGTGGTATTACACACCGCACACTAGTGGTATTACACACTGCATACAAGTGGTATTACACACCACATACTAGTGGCATTACACACTGCATACTAGTGGTATTACACACTGCATACTAGTGGTATTACACACTGCATACTAGTGGTATTACACACAGCATACTAGTGGTATTACACACTGCATACTAGTGGTATTACACACTGCATACTAGTGGTATTACACACTGCACACTAGTGGTATTACACACTGCATACTAGTGGTATTACACACTGCATACTAGTGGTATTACACACCGCATACTAGTGGTATTACACACCGCATACTAGTGGTATTACACACCGCATGCTAGTGGTATTACACACCGCATACTAGTGGTATTACACACTGCATACTAGTGGTATTACACACTGCATACTAGTGGTATTACACACTGCATACTAGTGGTATTACACACTGCATACTAGTGGTATTACACACTGCATACTAGTGGTATTACACACCGCATACTAGTGGTATTACACACCGCATACTAGTGGTATTACACACCGCATACTAGTGGTATTACACACCGCATACTAGTGGTATTACACACTGCATACTAGTGGTATTACACACTGCATACTAGTGGTATTACACACTGCATACTAGTGGTATTACACACTGCATACTAGTGGTATTACACACTGCATACTATTGGGATTACACACTGCATACTAGTGGTATTACACACTGCATACTAGTGGTATTACACACTGCATACTAGTGGTATTACACACTGCATACGAGTGGTATTACACACTGCATACTAGTGGTATCACACACTGCATACTAGTGGTATTACACACTGCATACTAGTGGTATTACACCCTGCATACTAGTGGTATTACACACTGCATACTAGTGGTATTACACACTGCATACTAGTGGTATTACACACGTCATACTAGTGGTATTACACACTGCATACTAGTGGTATTACACACTGCACACTAGTGGTATTACACACTGCATACGAGTGGTATTACACACTGCATACTAGTGGTATTACACCCTGCATACTAGTGGTATTACACACTGCATACTAGTGGTATTACACACTGCATACTAGTGGTATTACACACTGCATACTAGTGGTATTACACACTGCATACTAGTGGTATTACACACTGCAAACTAGTGGTATTACACACTGCATACTAGTGGTATTACACACTGCACACTAGTGGTATTACACACTGCATACTAGTGGTATTACACACTGCATACTAGTGGTATCACACACCGCATACTAGTGGTATTACACACCGCATACTAGTGGTATTACACACTGCATACTAGTGGTATTACACACTGCATACTAGTGGTATTACACACCGCATACTAGTGGTATTACACACCGCATACTAGTGGTATTACACACCGCATACTAGTGGTATTACACACCGCATACTAGTGGTATTACACACTGCATACTAGTGGTATTACACACTGCATACTAGGGGTATTACACACTGCATACTAGTGGTATTACACACTGCATACTAGTGGTATTACACACTGCATACTAGTGGTATTACACACTGCATACTATTGGGATTACACACTGCACACTAGTGGTATTACACACTGCATACTATTGGTATTACACACTGCACACTAGTGGTATTACACACTGCTTACTAGTGGTATTACACACTGCATACTAGTGGTATTACACACTGCATACTAGTGGTATTACACACTGCATACTAGTGGTATTACACACTGCATACTAGTGGTATTACACACTGCATACCAGTGGTATCACACACTGCATACTAGTGGTATTACACACTGCATACTAGTGGTATTACACACTGCATACTAGTGGTATTACACACTGCACACTAGTGGTATTACACACTGCACACTAGTGGTATTACACACTGCATACTAGTGGTATTACACACTGCACACTAGTGGTATTATACACTGCATACTAGTGGTATTACACACTGCATACTAGTGGTATTACACACTGCATACTAGTGGTATTACACACTGCATACTAGTGGTATTACACACTGCATACTATTGGGATTACACACTGCACACTAGTGGTATTACACACTGCATACTATTGGTATTACACACTGCACACTAGTGGTATTACACACTGCTTACTAGTGGTATTACACACTGCATACTAGTGGTATTACACACTGCATACTAGTGGTATTACACACTGCATACTAGTGGTATTACACACTGCATACTACTGGTATTACACACTGCATACTAGTGGTATTACACACTGCATACTAGTGGTATTACACACTGCATACTAGTGGTATTACACACTGCACACTAGTGGTATTACACACTGCATACTAGTGGTATTACACACCGCATACTAGTGGTATTACACACCGCATACTAGTGGTATTACACACCGCATACTAGTGGTATTACACACCGCATACTAGTGGTATTACACACTGCATACTAGTGGTATTACACACTGCATACTAGTGGTATTACACACTGCATACTAGTGGTATTACACACTGCATACTAGTGGTATTACACACTGCATACTATTGGGATTACACACTGCACACTAGTGGTATTACACACTGCATACTATTGGTATTACACACTGCACACTAGTGGTATTACACACTGCTTACTAGTGGTATTACACACTGCATACTAGTGGTATTACACACTGCACACTAGTGGTATTACACACTGCACACCAGTGGTATTACACACCGCACACTAGTGGTATTACACACTGCATACTAGTGGTATTACACACCACATACTAGTGGCATTACACACTGCATACTAGTGGTATTACACACTGCATACTAGTGGTATTACACCCTGCATACTAGTGGTATTACACACAGCATACTAGTGGTATTACACACTGCATACTAGTGGTATTACACACTGCATACTAGTGGTATTACACACTGCACACTAGTGGTATTACACACTGCATACTAGTGGTATTACACACTGCATACTAGTGGTATTACACACCGCATACTAGTGGTATTACACACCGCATACTAGTGGTATTACACACCGCATACTAGTGGTATTACACACCGCATACTAGTGGTATTACACACTGCATACTAGTGGTATTACACACTGCATACTAGTGGTATTACACACTGCATACTAGTGGTATTACACACTGCATACTAGTGGTATTACACACTGCATACTAGTGGTATTACACACCGCATACTAGTGGTATTACACACCGCATACTAGTGGTATTACACACCGCATACTAGTGGTATTACACACCGCATACTAGTGGTATTACACACTGCATACTAGTGGTATTACACACTGCATACTAGTGGTATTACACACTGCATACTAGTGGTATTACACACTGCATACTAGTGGTATTACACACTGCATACTATTGGGATTACACACTGCACACTAGTGGTATTACACACTGCATACTATTGGTATTACACACTGCACACTAGTGGTATTACACACTGCTTACTAGTGGTATTACACACTGCATACTAGTGGTATTACACACTGCATACTAGTGGTATTACACACTGCATACTAGTGGTATTACACACTGCATACGAGTGGTATTACACACTGCATACCAGTGGTATTACACACTGCATACTAGTGGTATTACACACTGCATACTAGTGGTATTACACCCTGCATACTAGTGGTATTACACACTGCATACTAGTGGTATTACACACTGCATACTAGTGGTATTACACACGTCATACTAGTGGTATTACACACTGCATACTAGTGGTATTACACACTGCATACTAGTGGTATTACACACTGCACACTAGTGGTATTACACACTGCATACAAGTGGTATTACACAATGCATACTAGTGGTATTACACCCTGCATACTAGTGGTATTACACACTGCATACTAGTGGTATTACACACTGCATACTAGTGGTATTACACACTGCATACTAGTGGTATTACACACTGCATACTAGTGGTATTACACACTGCGAACTAGTGGTATTACACACTGCATACTAGTGGTATTACACACTGCACACTAGTGGTATTACACACTGCATACTAGTGGTATTACACACCGCATACTAGTGGTATTACACACCGCATACTAGTGGTATTACACACCGCATACTAGTGGTATTACACACCGCATACTAGTGGTATTACACACCGCATACTAGTGGTATTACACACTGCATACTAGTGGTATTACACACTGCATACTAGTGGTATTACACACTGCATACTAGTGGTATTACACACTGCATACTAGTGGTATTACACACTGCATACTAGTGGTATTACACACTGCATACTATTGGGATTACACACTGCACACTAGTGGTATTACACACTGCATACTATTGGTATTACACACTGCACACTAGTGGTATTACACACTGCTTACTAGTGGTATTACACACTGCATACTAGTGGTATTACACACTGCATACTAGTGGTATTACACACTGCATACTAGTGGTATTACACACTGCATACTAGTGGTATTACACACTGCATACTAGTGGTATCACACACTGCATACTAGTGGTATTACACACTGCATACTAGTGGTATTACACACTGCATACTAGTGGTATTACACACTGCACACTAGTGGTATTACACACTGCACACTAGTGGTATTACACACTGCATACTAGTGGTATTACACACTGCACACTAGTGGTATTACACACTGCATACTAGTGGTATTACACACTGCATACTAGTGGTATTACACACTGCATACTAGTGGTATTACACACTGCATACTAGTGGTATTACACACTGCATACTATTGGGATTACACACTGCACACTAGTGGTATTACACACTGCATACTATTGGTATTACACACTGCACACTAGTGGTATTAAACACTGCTTACTAGTGGTATTACACACTGCATACTAGTGGTATTACACACTGCATACTAGTGGTATTACACACTGCATACTAGTGGTATTACACACTGCATACTACTGGTATTACACACTGCATACTAGTGGTATTACACACTGCATTCTAGTGGTATTACACACTGCATACTAGTGGTATTACACACTGCACACTAGTGGTATTACACACTGCATACTAGTGGTATTACACACCGCATACTAGTGGTATTACACACCGCATACTAGTGGTATTACACACCGCATACTAGTGGTATTACACACCGCATACTAGTGGTATTACACACTGCATACTAGTGGTATTACACACTGCATACTAGTGGTATTACACACTGCATACTAGTGGTATTACACACTGCATACTAGTGGTATTACACACTGCATACTATTGGGATTACACACTGCACACTAGTGGTATTACACACTGCATACTATTGGTATTACACACTGCACACTAGTGGTATTACACACTGCTTACTAGTGGTATTACACACTGCATACTAGTGGTATTACACACTGCACACTAGTGGTATTACACACTGCACACTAGTGGTATTACACACCGCACACTAGTGGTATTACACACTGCATACTAGTGGTATTACACACCACATACTAGTGGCATTACACACTGCATACTAGTGGTATTACACACTGCATACTAGTGGTATTACACACTGCATACTAGTGGTATTACACACTGCATACTAGTGGTATTACACACTGCATACTAGTGGTATTACACACTGCATACTATTGGTATTACACACTGCACACTAGTGGTATTACACACTGCACACTAGTGGTATTACACACCGCACACTAGTGGTATTACACACTGCATACTAGTGGTATTACACACCACATACTAGTGGCATTACACACTGCATACTAGTGGTATTACACACTGCATACTAGTGGTATTACACACTGCATACTAGTGGTATTACACACAGCATACTAGTGGTATTACACACTGCATACTAGTGGTATTACACACTGCATACTAGTGGTATTACACACTGCACACTAGTGGTATTACACACTGCATACTAGTGGTATTACACACTGCATACTAGTGGTATTACACACCGCATACTAGTGGTATTACACACCGCATACTAGTGGTATTACACACCGCATACTAGTGGTATTACACACCGCATACTAGTGGTATTACACACCGCATACTAGTGGTATTACACACTGCATACTAGTGGTATTACACACTGCATACTAGTGGTATTACACACTGCATACTAGTGGTATTACACACTGCATACTAGTGGTATTACACACTGCATACTAGTGGTATTACACACCGCATACTAGTGGTATTACACACCGCATACTAGTGGTATTACACACCGCATACTAGTGGTATTACACACCGCATACTAGTGGTATTACACACTGCATACTAGTGGTATTACACACTGCATACTAGTGGTATTACACACTGCATACTAGTGGTATTACACACTGCATACTAGTGGCATTACACACTGCATACTATTGGGATTACACACTGCACACTAGTGGTATTACACACTGCATACTATTGGTATTACACACTGCACACTAGTGGTATTACACACTGCTTACTAGTGGTATTACACACTGCATACTAGTGGTATTACACACTGCATATTAGTGGTATTACACACTGCATACTAGTGGTATTACACACTGCATACGAGTGGTATTACACACTGCATACTAGTGGTATTACACACTGCATACTAGTGGTATTACACACCGCATACTAGTGGTATTACACACCGCATACTAGTGGTATTACACACCGCATACTAGTGGTATTACACACCGCATACTAGTGGTATTACACACCGCATACTAGTGGTATTACACACTGCATACTAGTGGTATTACACACTGCATACTAGTGGTATTACACACTGCATACTAGTGGTATTACACACTGCATACTAGTGGTATTACACACTGCATACTAGTGGTATTACACACCGCATACTAGTGGTATTACACACCGCATACTAGTGGTATTACACACTGCATACTAGTGGTATTACACACCGCATACTAGTGGTATTACACACTGCATACTAGTGGTATTACACACTGCATACTAGTGGTATTACACAATGCATACTAGTGGTATTACACACTGCATACTAGTGGCATTACACACTGCATACTATTCGGATTACACACTGCACACTAGTGGTATTACACACTGCATACTATTGGTATTACACACTGCACACTAGTGGTATTACACACTGCTTACTAGTGGTATTACACACTGCATACTAGTGGTATTACACACTGCATACTAGTGGTATTACACACTGCATACTAGTGGTATTACACACTGCATACGAGTGGTATTACACACTGCATACTAGTGGTATTACACACTGCATACTAGTGGTATTACACACTGCATACTAGTGGTATTACACCCTGCATACTAGTGGTATTACACACTGCATACTAGTGGTATTCCACACTGCATACTAGTGGTATTACACACGTCATACTAGTGGTATTACACACTGCATACTAGTGGTATTACACACTGCACACTAGTGGTATTACACACTGCATACGAGTGGTATTACACACTGCATACTAGTGGTATTACACCCTGCATACTAGTGGTATTACACACTGCATACTAGTGGTATTACACACTGCATACTAGTGGTATTACACACTGCATACTAGTGGTATTACACACTGCAAACTAGTGGTATTACACACTGCATACTAGTGGTATTACACACTGCACACTAGTGGTATTACACACTGCATACTAGTGGTATTACACACTGCATACTAGTGGTATTACACACCGCATACTAGTGGTATTACACACCGCATACTAGTGGTATTACACACCGCATACTAGTGGTATTACACACCGCATACTAGTGGTATTACACACTGCATACTAGTGGTATTACACACTGCATACTAGTGGTATTACACACTGCATACTAGTGGTATTACACACTGCATACTAGTGGTATTACACACTGCATACTAGTGGTATTACACACTGCATACTATTGGGATTACACACTGCACACTAGTGGTATTACACACTGCATACTATTGGTATTACACACTGCACACTAGTTGTATTACACACTGCTTACTAGTGGTATTACACACTGCATACTAGTGGTATTACACACTGCATACTAGTGGTATTACACACTGCATACTAGTGGTATTACACACTGCATACTAGTGGTATTACACACTGCACACTAGTGGTATTACACACTGCATACTAGTGGTATTACACACCGCATACTAGTGGTATTACACACCGCATACTAGTGGTATTACACACCGCATACTAGTGGTATTACACACCGCATACTAGTGGTATTACACACTGCATACTAGTGGTATTACACACTGCATACTAGTGGTATTACACACTGCATACTAGTGGTATTACACACTGCATACTAGTGGTATTACACACTGCATACTATTGGGATTACACACTGCACACTAGTGGTATTACACACTGCATACTATTGGTATTACACACTGCACACTAGTGGTATTACACACTGCTTACTAGTGGTATTACACACTGCATACTAGTGGTATTACACACTGCACACTAGTGGTATTACACACTGCACACTAGTGGTATTACACACCGCACACTAGTGGTATTACACACTGCATACTAGTGGTATTACACACCACATACTAGTGGCATTACACACTGCATACTAGTGGTATTACACACTGCATACTAGTGGTATTACACACTGCATACTAGTGGTATTACACACAGCATACTAGTGGTATTACACACTGCATACTAGTGGTATTACACACTGCATACTAGTGGTATTACACACTGCATACTAGTGGTATTACACACTGCACACTAGTGGTATTACACACTGCACACTAGTGGTATTACACACCGCACACTAGTGGTATTACACACTGCATACTAGTGGTATTACACACCGCATACTAGTGGCATTACACACTGCATACTAGTGGTATTACACACTGCATACTAGTGGTATTACACACTGCATACTAGTGGTATTACACACAGCATACTAGTGGTATTACACACTGCATACTAGTGGTATTACACACTGCATACTAGTGGTATTACACACTGCACACTAGTGGTATTACACACTGCATACTAGTGGTATTACACACTGCATACTAGTGGTATTACACACCGCATACTAGTGGTATTACACACCGCATACTAGTGGTATTACACACCGCATACTAGTGGTATTACACACCGCATACTAGTGGTATTACACACCGCATACTAGTGGTATTACACACTGCATACTAGTGGTATTACACACTGCATACTAGTGGTATTACACACTGCACACTAGTGGTATTACACACTGCATACTAGTGGTATTACACACCGCATACTAGTGGTATTACACACCGCATACTAGTGGTATTACACACCGCATACTAGTGGTATTACACACCGCATACTAGTGGTATTACACACTGCATACTAGTGGTATTACACACTGCATACTAGTGGTATTACACACTACATACTAGTGGTATTACACACTGCATACTAGTGGTATTACACACTGCATACTATTGGTATTACACACTGCACACTAGTGGTATTACACACTGCTTACTAGTGGTATTACACACTGCATACTAGTGGTATTACACACTGCATACTAGTGGTATTACACACTGCATACTAGTGGTATTACACACTGCATACTAGTGGTATTACACACTGCATACTAGTGGTATTACACACTGCATACTAGTGGTATTACACCCTGCATACTAGTGGTATTACACACTGCATACTAGTGGTATTACACACTGCATACTAGTGGTATTACACACGTCATACTAGTGGTATTACACACTGCATACTAGTGGTATTACACACTGCACACTAGTGGTATTACACACTGCACACGAGTGGTATTACACACTGCATACTAGTGGTATTACACCCTGCATACTAGTGGTATTACACACTGCATACTAGTGGTATTACACACTGCATACTAGTGGTATTACACACTGCATACTAGTGGTATTACACACTGCAAACTAGTGGTATTACACACTGCATACTAGTGGTATTACACACTGCACACTAGTGGTATTACACACTGCATACTAGTGGTATTACACACTGCATACTAGTGGTATTACACACCGCATACTAGTGGTATTACACACCGCATACTAGTGGTATTACACACCGCATACTAGTGGTATTACACACCGCATACTAGTGGTATTACACACCGCATACTAGTGGTATTACACACTGCATACTAGTGGTATTACACACTGCATACTAGTGGTATTACACACTGCATACTAGTGGTATTACACACTGCATACTAGTGGTATTACACACTGCATACTATTGGGATTACACACTGCACACTAGTGGTATTACACACTGCATACTAGTGGTATTACACACTGCATACTAGTGGTATCACACACTGCATACTAGTGGTATTACACACTGCATACTAGTGGTATTACACACTGCATACTAGTGGTATTACACACTGCACACTAGTGGTATTACACACTGCACACTAGTGGTATTACACACTGCATACTAGTGGTATTACACACTGCACACTAGTGGTATTACACACTGCACACTAGTGGTATTACACACTGCATACTAGTGGTATCACACACTGCATACTAGTGGTATTACACACTGCATACTAGTGGTATTACACACTGCACACTAGTGATATTACACACTGCACACTAGTAGTATTACACACTGCACACTAGTGGTATTACACACTGCATACTAGTGGTATTACACACCGCATACTTGTGGTATTACACACCGCATACTAGTGGTATTACACACTGCATACTAGTGGTATTACACACTGCATACTAGTGGTATTACACACTGCACACTAGTGGTATTACACACTGCATACTAGTGGTATTACACCCTGCATACTAGTGGTATTACACACTGCATACTAGTGGTAATACACACTGCATACTAGTGATATTACACACTGCATACTAGTGGTATTACACACCGCATACTAGTGGTATTACACACCGCATACTAGTGGTATTACACACTGCATACTAGTGGTATTACACACTGCACACTAGTGGTATTACACCCTGCATACTAGTGGTATTACACACTGCATACTAGTGGTATTACACACTGCATACTAGTGATATTACACACTGCATACTAGTGGTATTACACACTGCATACTAGTGGTATTACACACTGCACACTAGTGGTATTACACCCTTTATACTAGTGGTATTACACACCGCATACTAGTGGTATTACACACTGCATACTAGTGGTATTACACACTGCATACTAGTAGTATTACACACTGCACACTAGTGGTATTACACACTGCATACTAGTGGTATTACACACTGCTTACTAGTGGTATTACACACTGCACACTAGTGGTATTACACACTGCACACTAGTGGTATTACACACTGCACACTAGTGGTAATACACACTGCACACTAGTGGTATTACACACTGCATACTAGTGGTATTACACACTGCATACTAGTGGTATTACACACTGCACACTAGTGGTATTACACACTGCATACTAGTGGTATTACACACTGCATACTAGTGGTATCACACACTGCATACTAGTGGTATTACACACTGCATACTAGTGGTATTACACACTGCATACTAGTGGTATTACACACTGCACACTAGTGGTATTACACACTGCACACTAGTGGTATTACACACTGCATACTAGTGGTATTACACACTGCACACTAGTGGTATTACACCCTGCATACTAGTGGTATTACACACTGCATACTAGTGGTATTACACACTGCATACTAGTGATATTACACACTGCATACTAGTGGTATTACACACCGCATACTAGTGGTATTACACACCGCATACTAGTGGTATTACACACTGCATACTAGTGGTATTACACACTGCACACTAGTGGTATTACACCCTGCATACTAGTGGTATTACACACTGCATACTAGTGGTATTACACACTGCATACTAGTGATATTACACACTGCATACTAGTGGTATTACACACTGCATACTAGTGGTATTACACACTGCACACTAGTGGTATTACACCCTTTATACTAGTGGTATTACACACCGCATACTAGTGGTATTACACACTGCATACTAGTGGTATTACACACTGCATACTAGTGGTATTACACACTGCACACTAGTGGTATTACACACTGCATACTAGTGGTATTACACACTGCTTACTAGTGGTATTACACACTGCACACTAGTGGTATTACACACTGCACACTAGTGGTATTACACACTGCACACTAGTGGTAATACACACTGCACACTAGTGGTATTACACACTGCATACTAGTGGTATTACACACTGCATACTAGTGGTATTACACACTGCACACTAGTGGTATTACACACTGCATACTAGTGGTATTACACACTGCATACTAGTGGTATCACACACTGCATACTAGTGGTATTACACACTGCATACTAGTGGTATTACACACTGCATACATATGGTATTACACACTGCACACTAGTGGTATTACACACTGCACACTAGTGGTATTACACACTGCATACTAGTGGTATTACACACTGCACACTAGTGGTATTACACACTGCACACTAGTGGTATTACACACTGCATACTAGTGGTATCACACACTGCATACTAGTGGTATTACACACTGCATACTAGTGGTATTACACACTGCATACTAGTGGTATTACACACCGCATACTAGTGGTATTACACACTGCATACTAGTGGTATTACACACTGCATACTAGTGGTATTACACACTGCACACTAGTGGTATTACACCCTGCATACTAGTGGTATTACACACTGCACACTAGTGGTATTACACACTGCACACTAGTGGTATTACACACTGCATACTAGTGGTATCACACACTGCATACTAGTGGTATTACACACTGCATACTAGTGGTATTACACACCGCATACTAGTGGTATTACACACCGCATACTAGTGGTATTACACACTGCATACTAGTGGTATTACACACTGCATACTAGTGGTATTACACACTGCACACTAGTGGTATTACACCCTGCATACTAGTGGTATTACACACTGCATACTAGTGGTATTACACACTGCATACTAGTGGTATTACACACTGCACACTAGTGGTATTACACACTGCATACTAGTGGTATTACACACTGCTTACTAGTGGTATTACACACTGCACACTAGTGGTATTACACACTGCACACTAGTGGTATTACACACTGCACACTAGTGGTATTACACACTGCACACTAGTGGTATTACACACTGCATACTAGTGGTATTACACACTGCATATTAGTGGTATTACACACTGCATACTAGTGGTATTACACACTGCATACTAGTGGTATTACACACTGCATACTAGTGGTATTACACACTGCATACTAGTGGTATTACACACCGCATACTAGTGGTATTACACACTGCATACTAGTGGTATTACACACCGCATACTAGTGGTATTACACACTGCATACTAGTGGTATTACACACTGCATACTAGTGGTATTACACACTGCATACTAGTGGTATTACACACTGCATACTAGTAGTATTACACACTGCATACTAGTAGTATTACACACTGCATACTAGTGGTATTACACCCTGCATACTAGTGGTATTACACACTGCATACGAGTGGTATTACACCCTGCATACTAGTGGTATTACACACTGCATACGAGTGGTATTACACCCTGCATACTAGTGGTATTACACACTGCATACGAGTGGTATTACACACTGCATACTAGTGGTATTACACACTGCATACTAGTGGTATTACACACTGCATACTAGTGGTATTACACCCTGCATACTAGTGGTATTACACACTGCATACTAGTGGTATTACACACTGCATACTAGTGGTATTACACACGTCATACTAGTGGTATTACACACTGCATACTAGTGGTATTACACACTGCACACTAGTGGTATTACACACTGCATACGAGTGGTATTACACACTGCATACTAGTGGTATTACACCCTGCATACTAGTGGTATTACACACTGCATACTAGTGGTATTACACACTGCATACTAGTGGTATTACACACTGCATACTAGTGGTATTACACACTGCATACTAGTGGTATTACACACTGCAAACTAGTGGTATTACACACTGCATACTAGTGGTATTACACACTGCACACTAGTGGTATTACACACTGCATACTAGTGGTATTACACACTGCATACTAGTGGTATTACACACCCCATACTAGTGGTATTACACACCGCATACTAGTGGTATTACACACCGCATACTAGTGGTATTACACACCGCATACTAGTGGTATTACACACTGCATACTAGTGGTATTACACACTGCATACTAGTGGTATTACACACTGCATACTAGTGGTATTACACACTGCATACTAGTGGTATTACACACTGCATACTATTGGGATTACACACTGCACACTAGTGGTATTACACACTGCATACTATTGGTATTACACACTGCACACTAGTGGTATTACACACTGCTTACTAGTGGTATTACACACTGCATACTAGTGGTATTACACACTGCATACTAGTGGTATTACACACTGCATACTAGTGGTATTACACACTGCATACTACTGGTATTACACACTGCATACTAGTGGTATTACACACTGCATACTAGTGGTATTACACACTGCATACTAGTGGTATTACACACTGCATACTAGTGGTATTACACACTGCATACTAGTGGTATTACACACTGCATACTAGTGGTATTACACACTGCATACTAGTGGTATTACACACCCCATACTAGTGGTATTACACACCGCATACTAGTGGTATTACACACCGCATACTAGTGGTATTACACACCGCATACTAGTGGTATTACACACTGCATACTAGTGGTATTACACACTGCATACTAGTGGTATTACACACTGCATACTAGTGGTATTACACACTGCATACTAGTGGTATTACACACTGCATACTATTGGGATTACACACTGCACACTAGTGGTATTACACACTGCATACTATTGGTATTACACACTGCACACTAGTGGTATTACACACTGCTTACTAGTGGTATTACACACTGCATACTAGTGGTATTACACACTGCATACTAGTGGTATTACACACTGCATACTAGTGGTATTACACACTGCATACTACTGGTATTACACACTGCATACTAGTGGTATTACACACTGCATACTAGTGGTATTACACACTGCATACTAGTGGTATTACACACTGCATACTACTGGTATTACACACTGCACACTAGTGGTATTACACACTGCACACTAGTGGTATTACACACTGCACACTAGTGGTATTACACACTGCACACTAGTGGTATTACACACCGCAAGACAGTACCACTAATCAGCACTCTTCAGCAAAGAAAAGTTCATGCAAGTCGATAGTTCCTTTCTTTCTTCCTTCTCTCAGAATATAGAAATATCCAACAATTTGACCACAAAGTTGTAGGAACTGAGTTCAAGCACTCAGCGTTGGACAGCAGCTGATCACCCTGCGAGGGTTCCTGGGGAACTTCCCAAAGTCCCACCAAGCCACTAAGAACTAAAATGGTTCCTGTGGATTTTTTGGTGGGAAGTCAAGTGGGTTTCTTGCTGACTGAAGTTCCTGCGCTCAAAATCCATCTCCATGCTGGTCTTGCACCATCCAGCGTCACCCCGGAGAGCGGCCATGAGGTCTCGGGCAGTTGTGGACAAACATCTGGATGTGATTTCTGTCTTGTGACAGCTTTGACCCCACAGCTGATCTGACCTCGGAGTTGAAAATCCATACTAGAGTTGGTACAGCTCTTTGCTTTGATTGCCAGATGTTCTTCAGCGTTGGAAGGCTGCTTCAGATTTAGACCAAACAAAAACATCCTGGTGTGTCTCCCCTGCTTCTGAGGTAGTTCCAAGAAGGTTCTTCTTTGATGGGTTCCTCGTGGATGGAAGACGCTGGCTGGTGCTGGACTTCAGCAGCTGCCTCTGGTGTTGTGTTAGTTCTGCAGCTGCAGATCTTGCTGCCGGCCAGGAGGTCTTGTCCTGGACTTTCTTCTGTGTCTGTGGCACACGTTCAAGCTCTGGTGCAATGACATGCTTCTCTTGGGTTTTGGGAGATCGGATGTCTTCATCTTTCGTGTTCTCTGATCATTTCCTTCATTGGCACTGACCAGGCGGAACCGTCCCCCCTGACCACATGACTAACCGCATTAATAATCACCGGATTCAAAAATCTCTTCACTTTCTCAAAATTCTTTAACCCGGTGTGCCTTACGTACGTCTTAATCCTGCTTGTGCCGACCGACCTCCAAGTAATTGTATTTGGTGCACGGTGTTATGATTAAGTGTGACAGGTAGATGGCAGTCACACAAAAGAGATAAGTGTGGACTGCAGGTTGACGGACCATCCATCCATCTTCAACCGCTTATCCGGAATCGGGTCACGGGGACAACAGCTCCAGCAGAGACCCCCAGACTTCCCTCTCCAGAGCAACATTAGCAACTTCGTCCTGGGGTATCCTGAAGTGTTCCCAGGCCAGAGAGGAGATGTAATCCCCCCATCTGGTCCTTGGCTTTCCGCGGGGTCTCCTCCCAGTGGGAGGTGCAAGGAGGACCTCCCTTGGGAGACGCTGGTGAGGCATCCGCACGAGATGCCCGAACCACCTAAGCTGGTTCCTTTCCAAGCGAAGGAGCGGCGGCTCTACTTGGGGTCTCTCTTGGATGACTGAACTTCTCACCCGATCTCTAAGGGAGATGCCAGCCACCCTTCTGAGAAAACTAATTTCGGCCGCTTGTATCCGCCATCTTACTCTTTCGGTCACGACCCACACTTCATGACCATAGGTGAGAGTAGGAATGTAGACAGCTCAGTAGACCGAGAACTTTGCTTTCTGGCTCAGCTCTGGTTTAGTCACAACAGTGCGACAGAGAGACTGCAATACTTCCCCAGCTGCTCCCATTCTCCGGCTGATTACCTTCTCCATCTTTCCCTCACTCGTGAACAAGACCCCGAGATACTCAAAACTCCTCCACCTGGGACAGAGTCTCATTCTCTACTTGGACTGTACAGGTTGACGGACACTGTTCAATAAATGACTTGAGCAGGTTCAGGTTAGCAAACAACACCAAAACTGTTGAGATATCATTGAGAATATAGAACAATACACACGGCACTCCAAAATCGGTGAAAATATTTTAGTATGAATTTGGTAAGCTGCGGTTTTCTGTGCATTACAGCTACCATAGTCAGACGTACTGTGCTTCAACATCTGGATATTATTATAAGGAACCCAAAATGGCACCTGTTTGGAGGCATTATCTGGCGTTTTGTTTTCAAGGAAGTCATCTTACCTGTTAGCGCCTGCTGATGGGTATTTAGGATCTGCAAAAGTCTTGAAGATTTGTGCACGTCCGCCAATGTCGCCTGTGCCGTGGCGAATAAGTTATTACGTTTTCTCCATCCTCTCAATGTGGGACTTCCACCCTCCACTTTTGCCATTTTTTAACATAAAGTAGCGTACACTTCTAACTTATATCCGTTTGTTAAGCACCTCCAAGTCCGAGTCCATGGTTCTCACCCGGAAAAGGGTGGAGTGCCACCCCCGTGTTGGGGAGAAGACCCTGCCCCAAGTGGAGGAGTTCAAGTACCTAGGAGTCTTGTTCACGAGTGAGGGAAGAGTGGATGGTGAGATTGGTGCGGCGTCTTCAGTAATGCGGACGATGTATCGACCTGTTGTGGTGAAGAAGGAGCTGAGCCGGAAGGAAAAGCTTTCAATTTCCAGCTCGATCTACGTTCCCATCCTCACCTATGGTCATGAGCTTTGGGTTACGACCGAAAGGACAAGATCACGGGTACAAGCGGCCCAATTGAGTTTCGCCCGTCGGGTGGTGGGTCTCTCCCTTAGAGATAGGGTGAGAAGCTCTGCCATCCGGGAGGAACTCAAAGTAAAGTCGCTGCTCCTCCACATGGAGAGGAGCCAGATGAGGTGGTTCGGCCGTCTGGTCAGGATGCCACCCGAACGCCTCCCTAGGGAGGTGTTTAGGGCACGTCCAACCAATAGGAGGCCACGGGGAAGACCCAGGACACGCTGGGAAGACTATGTCAACCTGCTGGCCTGGGAACGCCTCAGGAGGACCTGGAGCAAGTGGCTGGGGAGAGGGAAGTCTGGGCTTCGCAGCTTAGGCTGCTGCCCCCGCGATCCGACCTCGGATAAGTGGAGTAAGATGGATGGATGGATATATATATGTTTTTTGTAAACACCTTTTTCAGATTGCACAAATTCCCAGAATTCCCTGCAACACTAATCTTCCAGGACTTTAGAATGGAAATAAACGCCATTGGTGGATCTACACTGAACATCCACTGTAATAATACCACCTACGATAGCGTATCTAGTCGATACCACTATGATTACATTAATATTTTTTAACATCACAAAATGTTCTTTGTTTTTTTTAAATGTATATCATGTCTATAAAGTGTCAATTCGAAGATCTTGGGGTTTGTTTTCCCGGAATGCAAAGGAAAGTTGGCGCGGGCAAGACGTGAATGTAAGTACACATTTATTAATAACACTAACAAACTACAAAAAAAGGAAGCAAACAAAAGGCGCGCACAATGGCGGAGAACAAACATGACTAATGAAAACAAAAGACCAGCACAAAGGCACGAAACAAAAACACTTACTCTGGCATGACATGAATCCTGGACTATAATAAACAGGAATCTCATGGGTAGCAGAGTAGTATGCATGGATAGTGAGATAGGATAATGTCACCAGGACCAACAACAGAAACAGACCGGCTTAAATAGCAGTGACATGATCAGTGAAAACAGGTGCGTGACTCCACAGGTGAAAACTAATGAGTTGCTATGGTGACAAAACAAACAAAAGTGCACAAATAGTCCCAAAACAAAACCGACCATGACTAAAACAAAACCTGATCACACAGACATGACATAAAGTCCGTAAAAAGGTCCCTGGACACACTTTGGATGTGACCACTGTATGATCCTCTAACTACTTGGTATCGGATTGATACCCACATTTGAAATGTGTGGTATCATCACTGTAATGATACCAAGTACAAGAGCGTATCTAGTCGATACTATTGTGATTAAATCTGTATTTTTAATCGTCAAAAAAATATTTTTTCTTTTCTTTTTTTATTTCGTATGGACTTTACTCTTCATTCATTAAAGTGAATTCATGTCGTTAAAGCTTTTTTCCCCGTTGTTTTTATTTAGCTCCTTCCACCGACGGGGCCTGAGAGCATTTTGACTTTTACAAGCACTTTCCAAACTACTTTCTTCACGATACCATGTGATATTGAAGAGTGTCCTGCTGAGTGCGCTCTGGAGGCATGTTTAACTGCTGCAGGTGCTCCCACTTGGCACACCGCCCGGCCATTATTAGGGATCTCGCGAGGAAAAAGTCCCAAGGTGTGCACGCAAAGGAGAAGAGAGCGTGGCTCCAAGACAGCCGGCTCTCACACTGCTGGGACATCTTTCAGCACCGCCTCTTTTTCACCTTCTGTCCCACATTGACAGTCAACAGGAGTCTGCCATCAAACAGTCCAAAGTAGCAGGAGACTGGAATATATCCAAGTGTATAGTCCTGCTCAAAACTGTAGGTACACTTGTAAAGAACATCATGTCATGACTTTCCAATCATTTCTACAACTCCTATTGTTAGTGATGTAGTGATTGGAGCACACAGGTGCTACATGATGCTTAGTCCCTCACTAAAGTCACATATGTTTAGTACACAGCTTCTAAAACTTGTACTTCATCCTCGTTATGTTCAGGCTCAAAAAATATATGGTTCTAAATCATTTGTCCCAAAAAAATATATACAGTGTTGGTCAAAAGTTTACATGCACTTTTTAGAATCAGAATCAGTAATACTTTAATAATCCACAAAGGGAAGTTAAGCTGTAAAGAACATCATGTCATGTCTGTCTTGACTTTCCAATCATTTCTACAAGTCTTATGTTGTTGTGATGTAGTGATTGGAGCACACAGGTGCTACATGATGCTTAGTCTTTCACTAAAGTCACATCTGTTTAGTACACAGCTTCTAAAACTTGTACTTCATCCTCGTTATGTTCAGGCTCAAAAAATATATGGTTCTGGATCATTTGTCCCCAAAAAATATATACAGTCGTGGTCAAAAGTTTACATACACTTGTCAGAATCAGAATCAGTAATACTTTAATAATCCACAAGGGGATGTTAAGCTGTAAAGAACATCATGTCATGGCTGTCTTCACTTTCCAATCATTTCTTACTGTTTTGTTATGTGATGATTGGAGCACATACTTGTTGCTCACTAAAAACATTCGTGAAGTTTGCTTCTCTTATGAATTTATAATGGCTCTACTGAAAATGTGCTGGGTCACAAGTATACATACAGCAATGTTCATATTTGCTTACATGTCCCTTGGCAAGTTTACCTGCAATAAGTCGCTTTTGGTAGCCATCCACAAGCTTCTGTGCACATTTTTCACCACTAAATTGCTGCAGTTCAGCTATATGTGTGACATGGACTTGTTTCTTCAGCATTGTCCACACCTTTAAGTCAGGACTTTGGGAAGGCCATTCTAAAACCTTCATTCTAGCCATTACTTTACCACTTTTGAGGTGTGTTTGGGGTCATTGTCCTGTTGGAACACCCAACTGCGCCCAAGACCCAACTTTAGCTTGTTCTGAAGAATTTGGAGCTAATCCTCCTTTTTCATTGTCCCATTTAAAACAGCAGTTTCTTTTGGCAACAAAACTGGCCCAGAGCATAATACTACCACCACCATGCTTGACGGTAGGAGTGGTGTTCCTGGGATTGTCCGACTACAGACATCACACATGGGACGCTTTAGTAAGTATTAAGAGTTTTAGTTACATTGTAAAACTTAGAAATGTTGCTTAGAGTGACGAATGAAGAATTATTTCCAGCAGAAACTCTATGGACGGTTGTACTTTTGCTTCGAGGCGTTAAAACAGGAGGTTTTGGGTTGAGTTTTTTCCTTGCCCTGATGTGGGATCCGAGCCAAGGATGTTGTTGTGGTTTTTACGGCCCTTTGAGACATTTGTGATTAAGGGCTTTACATTCAAACTTTGATTGACTGATGTACATATTAAACTCACAATAGGCGCAGTGAGCGTACTCGTCCAAAAGATGGCGCCATAACATAAACAATCAAATCATTTCAGCATCTCTGTGTCTAAAGAAAGCTATTGAAGACAAAACATTAGCGAAAAAAAATCCACCACTTTATAGGACACAGTAGTGTTGTAACGATACCAATATTTTGGTACCAGTACCAGTACTAAAATTATTCGGATACTTTTCAGTACTTTTTGGTACTTTCCTAAAAAAAAAAGAGACCATAAAAAATGTCATTATTGTCTTTATTGTAACAAAAACTCTTAGTGTAGATGAAAAATATGTTTATTATTGTCATTTAGTCCTTCAATAAAATGTTGAACATACTAGACAACTTGTCTTTTAGTAGTAAGTAAACAAAGAAAGACTCCTAATTAGTCTGCAGTAACATATTGTGTCATTTATACACCTATTATTTTATACACATTATGAGGGACAAACTGTAAAAATGTTTCATAATATCCACAACGTACACACTTATCCACAATTTTGCATTTTGCTTTTTTTTTGCACCATGACTAGGGAAGGTTGTTTGGGTTGTGTCTAGGGTTTTCCCGATACCAATAGTTTGGTACTGGTACCAAAATGTATTTCGATACTTTTCAGTACTTTTCTTAATAAAGGGGACCACGAAAAATGTCATTATAGTCTTTATTGTAACCAAAAATGTTAGTGTAGATGAAACATATGTTTATTATTGTTATTTAGTCCTTCAATAAAATGTTGAACACACTAAACAAATTGTCTTTTAGTAGTAAGTAAACAAAGAAAGACTCCTAATTAGTCTGCTGTAACATTTTGTGTCATTTATACACCTATTATTTTATACACATTATGAGGGACAAACTGTAAAAAAAATATCATTAATTTAATTGTTTATTTACTGTTAATATCTGCTTATTTTCTATTTAACATGTTCTATCTACACTTCTGTTCAAATGTAATAATCACTTATTCTTCTCTTCTTTGATACTTGACATTAGTTTTGGATGATACCACACATTTAGGTATGGATCTGATACCAAGTAGTTACAGGATCATACATTGGTCATATTCAAAGTCCTCATGTGTCCAGGGACGTATTTACTGACTTTATAAACATTATATACATTTTTTTTAAACTAAAGATGTTGTGATGCCAAAAAAAATTAATGTAATCATAGTAGTATCGACTAAATACGTGCCTGTACTAGATATCATTAAAGTGGATGTTGGGTGTAGATTAGGGGTGTCCAAACTTTTTCCACTGAGGGCCGCACACTGAAAAATCAAAGCAAGCCGGGGCCATTTTAATACATTTAAAAAACAAAAACAATACAATATATGTTTATAAAATATACATTTAGGTCTCCACTCAGGCTTGAAGGGTTTTGGTCCAAAAAATATAAAAAATGTGTCATTCAATATTATTATTTGTATTATTATTCAAGTTTTAAATCTCGAGCTCAACATTAGGTGTTATTTGTCAATATAACGTCTTTAAAGAGTTAAGTTGGAGGCTCTTTTTCTCAAAGAAAACCCTGTTTTTGATGGAAAAAGCACAAAATATGCAATATTTTCACCCAATAACATTTTTATGTGGAATATTTGAGATGATGTAATAATCGGAGCCTAAAAGGTGAATAACGTATAACACCATTCATTTTAATTCATTATTATTTCTTGAGCAATGACACTTAAAAACAAATCACACAAAAATGATTGTAGTCTAGAAGGGTCCCACTCATTAAAGTGTTAGAAAATAAATTATAATTTTTTTTTTAGTGTTTACTTTTAACACAACAATCTCAAGATGAACTTCAGAAATATCCGTCAATTATAAGCTTTTTTGTTTGTTTGTTTTAGACACTTCTTTGAAAAAAAACAAAAAAAAAACTGCTCTGTTTTTTACATGGCAAACATAAAATATGCAACATTTTACCCCCCCAAAATATCTCCTAGTGGAATATTTCATGTGACGTAATCGGAGCCTTGAATTGGTCAATCATTCAAAATGACATTGATTTCGATTCATTATTATTTTTTAAAGACAGAAACAGCCTGCATGGCAGCTTTGTGTTATTAGAGTAAACATTACAACATTTTCTTGTTACTTTGCACATGTTTGCTCTTTTATACCACTTTTTATGTTTTAAATTTGTTTCAATCATATTTTAAAAATGTGCCGCGTTGCCATTAAAAAAATAACCCGTGGGCCGCACTTTGGACACCCCTGGTGTAGATCCACCAATGGCGTTTGTTTACATTTGGATGCCAGTAGGCTACACTGTGTAGTGAAGCATTTTTAGCTATTCTTTGTCCTCCAGTGATAATGCTACTTGTAAGAAACTTACTTTATCTGTCGCCATGGAGGCCGCTACGTTTCAGAGGCGGTAAAGTACCGAAAATGATTAATTAGTATCGCGGTACTCTCCTAATACCGGTATACCGTACAAGCTAGACCGTCTCAGTGGTCTAGTGGTTAGAGTGTCCGCCCTAAGATGGGTAAGTCTTGAGTTCAAACCGAGTCATACCAAAGACTATAAAAATGGGAGCCATTACCTCCCTGCTTGGCACTCAGCATCAAGACTTGGAATTGGGGGTTACATCACCAATTTGATTCCCGGGCGTGGCCACCGCTGCTGCTCACTGCTCCCCTCACCTCCCAGGGGGTGAACAAGGGTGATGGGTCAAATGCAGAGAATAATTTTGCCACACCTAGTGTGTGTGTGTGTGTGACAATCATTGCTACTTTAACTTTTTTGACTTAACGCTAGGGCGCAGGGTTCAAAGCGTAGGAAAAAATTAGCAGCTTATAGTAAAGAATTTTATTTGATGTAAAAAAAGTTGGTTTTCTTTTAAAGGATACATTACATTTTAGCAGCTACATTCCAGTTGATGAATAAAGCTAAAAATACCCGTCACAGAATCCTCTGGAAGTGTGCCTTGGCTGTTGGACTTGGTTCCAGTGTGCAAGGTCAAGTTCCCAGTTTTGCCCGTGTGGAGGAGCTCAGCTTCTCTTCCCTGCTGCTCCGCAGCTGCAGCTCTTCAGGCACTGCGTCCCAGCCTTTGTAGTCCAGGAGGGTTCAATTAGCCACAGCTGTGGACTTGGCTGGGCCAGGAGACCGCCCCAGAACGCTCCAGAGCCCCGGACTCAGGAGGGGAGCGGGTTAGTCAGACAACTTTAGGCGGACCACTGGACACGGAGACCCGAGACATTGTAGACCGAGCAGGAGTCAGAGCCGGTGATGGTCCTTAGACACCCTCTTCTTGAGAGCCAGGGGACACGTGTCCTGGATAAGACTGTGGTCCGCTAGAGTTGGGGAGCCGGGCTACAAGCTAGAACTATTATTACTGTGTTGACTTCCATGGACTAAAAATACAACAGTTGGACTTTCCTAAAAAGAAATATATCTGACCAATTCTACAGATTCAAAGGTCTAAATGTGGTATTTAAATCTGGGTTCATTGGAAGCCACTTCATAATCCATCAGTGTTTACTTATATAGTCCTAAATCACCAGTGTCTCAAAGGGCTGCACAAGTCCTCAACTCAGATCCCACATCAAGGCAATGGGATGACAATGAGAAACCTTGGAGGGGACCACAGATGGGGACCTCCTTTACACTTTTTTGCTGTAAAAAGTCTGGATAAAGGTGAAGTTATAACACTGAAACAACCTCAGGAAGAGATGCTTTAACACATTGCTAGCTAGTTAGTGGCTAACATCCATCCACAGTGTTTTAGCTACATCTAAATCACTAAGCCTGGTCTCCATGGCAACAAATAAAGTTAAATTTAAAGTACCAATGAGGTGTGGCGAAATTTGTCCTCTGCATTTGACCCATCCCTTGATCACCCCCTGGGAAGTGAGGGGAGCAGTGAGCAGCAGTGGTGCCGCGCCCGGGAATCATTTTAGGTGATTTAACCCCCAATTCCAACCCTTGATGCTGAGTACCAAACAGGGAAGTAATGGGTCCCATTTTTATAGTTTTTGGTATGACTTGGCCGGGGTTTGAACTCACAACCTACTGATCTCAGGACGAGTACATTTCTTACAAGTAATATTATCACTGGAGGAGGAGGTATGTCTAAACATGTTTCACTACACAGCGTAGGAGGATACAATAGCTCACCTGTGTCACAATGTAAACAAACGCCATGGGTTGATCTACACCTGACATCCACTGTAATGATACCAAGTGCAAGAGCGTATATAGTCGATACGACTCTGGTTACATCTATTCTTTTTGCCATCACAACATCTTTCTACCTTTTTTTAAAAATGTATATAATGTTTATAAAGTCAGTAAATACGTCCCTGGACACATGAGGACTCTGAATATGACCAATGTATGATCCTGTAACTACTTGGTATCACATCCATACCTAAATGTGTGGTATCATCCAAAACTAATGTCAAGTATCAAAGAAAAGAAGAATAAGTGATTATTACATTTGAACAGAAGTGTAGATAGAGCATGTTAAAACAGAAAATAAGCAGATATTAACAGTAAATGAACAAGTAGATTAATAATAATTTTATACAGTTTGTCCCTCATAATGTGTATAAAATAGGTGTATAAATGACACAATATGTTACTGCAGACTAATTAGGAGTCTTTCTTTGTTTACTTACTACTAAAAGACAAGTTGTGTAGTATGTTCAACATTTTATTTAAAGCCTAAATGACAATAATAAACATGTTTTATGTACACTAAGATTTTTTGCTCAAATAAAGACAATGATGACATTTATTTGTGGTCCCCTCTATTTACAAAAGTATCCAAATACATGTTGGTATCAGTATCAGGCCAACCCTACTGCCATGTAACGTCTTAGACTTGCAACTGTAATTCCAACTTAGTGTCATACTTGCAAATGAAATGTGATAATAAAACAACTGGGCAGCAGTTATCATAGTCAGCACGGTGGTGCAGTGGTTACAGCTCGTGTCTCCACTCCGGCAATGCTACCGCCTCCAAAGACATGCACCTGGGGATTGGCTGATTGGAAGCGCTAAATTGTCCCTGGAGCGTGAGTGTGAATGGTGTCTGTTGTTCCGGGTGTACACCGCCTTCCTTGACCAGGGTGTACACCGCCTTCCTTGACCAGGGTGTACACCGCCTTCCTTGACCAGGGTGTACAACGCCTTCCTTGATCAGGGTGCACATCGCCTTCCTTGATCAGGGTGTACCACGCCTTCCTTGATCAGGGTGTACACCGCCTTCCTTGATCAGGGTGTACCACGCCTTCCTTGATCAGGGTGTACACCGCCTTCCTTGATCAGGGTGTACCACGCCTTCCTTGACCAGGGTGTACCACGCCTTCTTGATCAGGGTGTACCACGCCTTCCTTGATCAGGGTGTACCACGCCTTCCTTGACCAGGGTGTAAACGCCTTCCTTGACCAGGGTGTACCACGCCTTCCTTGACCAGGGTGTACCACCCCTTCCTTGACCAGGGTTTACCACGCCTTCCTTGACCAGTGTGTACCACGCCTTCCTTGACCAGGGTGTACCACGCCTTCCTTGACCAGGGTGTACCACGCCTTCCTTGACCAGGGTTTACCACGCCTTCCTTGACCAGGGTGTACCACCCCTTCCTTGACCAGGGTTTACCACGCCTTCCTTGACCAGTGTGTACCACGCCTTCCTTGACCAGGGTGTACCACGCCTTCCTTGACCAGGGTGTACCACGCCTTCCTTGACCAGGGTTTACGACGCCTTCCTTGACCAGGGTGTACCACGCCTTCCTTGACCAGGGTTTACCACGCATTCCTTGACCAGTGTGTACCACGCCTTCCTTGACCAGGGTTTACCACGCCTTCCTTGACCAGGGTGTACCACGCCTTCCTTGACCAGGGTTTACCATGCCTTCCTTGATCAGGGTGTACCACGCCTTCCTTGATCAGGGTGTACCATGCCTTCCTTGTCCAGGGTGTACCACGCCTTCCTTGACCAGGGTTTACCACGCTTTCCTTGACCAGTGTGTACCACGCCTTCCTTGACCAGGGTGTACCACGCCTTCCTTGACCAGGGTGTACCACGCCTTCCTTGACCAGGGTTTACGACGCCTTCCTTGACCAGGGTGTACCACCCCTTCCTTGACCAGGGTTTACCACGCCTTCCTTGACCAGTGTGTACCACGCCTTCCTTGACCAGGGTGTACCACGCCTTCCTTGACCAGGGTGTACCACGCCTTCCTTGACCAGGGTTTACGACGCCTTCCTTGACCAGGGTGTACCACGCCTTCCTTGACCAGGGTTTACCACGCCTTCCTTGACCAGCGTGTACCACGCCTTCCTTGACCAGGGTTTACCACGCCTTCCTTGACCAGGGTGTACCACGCCTTCCTTGACCAGGGTTTACCATGCCTTCCTTGATCAGGGTGTACCACGCCTTCCTTGATCAGGGTGTACCATGCCTTCCTTGTCCAGGGTGTACACCACCTTCCTTGATCAGGGTGTACGCCACCTTCCTTGATCAGGGTGTACCACGCCTTCCTTGATCAGGGTGTACCACGCCTTCCTTGACCAGGGTGTACACCACCTTCCTTAATCAGAGTGTACACCACCTTCCTTGATCAGGGTGTACACCACCTTCCTTGATCAGGGTGTACGCCACCTTCCTTGATCAGGGTGTACCACGCCTTCCTTGATCAGGGTGTACCACGCCTTCCTTGACCAGGGTGTACACCACCTTCCTTGATCAGGGTGTACACCACCTTCCTTGATCAGGGTGTACACCACCTTCCTTGATCAGGGTGTACGCCACCTTCCTTGATCAGGGTGTACCACGCCTTCCTTGATCAGGGTGTACCACGCCTTCCTTGACCAGGGTGTACACCACCTTCCTTGATCAGGGTGTACACCACCTTCCTTGATCAGGGTGTACACCACCTTCCTTGATCAGGGTGTACGCCACCTTCCTTGATCAGGGTGTACCACGCCTTCCTTGATCAGGGTGTACCACGCCTTCCTTGACCAGGGTGTACACCACCTTCCTTGATCAGGGTGTACACCACCTTCCTTGATCAGGGTGTACACCACCTTCCTTGATCAGGGTGTACGCCACCTTCCTTGATCAGGGTGTACCACGCCTTCCTTGATCAGGGTGTACCACGCCTTCCTTGACCAGGGTGTACACCACCTTCCTTGATCAGGGTGTACACCACCTTCCTTGATCAGGGTGTACACCACCTTCCTTGATCAGGGTGTACGCCACCTTCCTTGATCAGGGTGTACCACGCCTTCCTTGATCAGGGTGTACCACGCCTTCCTTGACCAGGGTGTACACCACCTTCCTTGATCAGGGTGTACACCACCTTCCTTGATCAGGGTGTACACCACCTTCCTTGATCAGGGTGTACGCCACCTTCCTTGATCAGGGTGTACCACGCCTTCCTTGATCAGGGTGTACCACGCCTTCCTTGACCAGGGTGTACACCACCTTCCTTGATCAGGGTGTACACCACCTTCCTTGATCAGGGTGTACACCACCTTCCTTGATCAGGGTGTACGCCACCTTCCTTGATCAGGGTGTACCACGCCTTCCTTGATCAGGGTGTACCACGCCTTCCTTGACCAGGGTGTACACCACCTTCCTTGATCAGGGTGTACACCACCTTCCTTGATCAGGGTGTACACCACCTTCCTTGATCAGGGTGTACGCCACCTTCCTTGATCAGGGTGTACCACGCCTTCCTTGATCAGGGTGTACCACGCCTTCCTTGACCAGGGTGTACACCACCTTCCTTGATCAGGGTGTACACCACCTTCCTTGATCAGGGTGTACACCACCTTCCTTGATCAGGGTGTACGCCACCTTCCTTGATCAGGGTGTACCACGCCTTCCTTGATCAGGGTGTACCACGCCTTCCTTGACCAGGGTGTACACCACCTTCCTTGATCAGGGTGTACACCACCTTCCTTGATCAGGGTGTACACCACCTTCCTTGATCAGGGTGTACGCCACCTTCCTTGATCAGGGTGTACCACGCCTTCCTTGATCAGGGTGTACCACGCCTTCCTTGACCAGGGTGTACACCACCTTCCTTGATCAGGGTGTACACCACCTTCCTTGATCAGGGTGTACACCACCTTCCTTGATCAGGGTGTACGCCACCTTCCTTGATCAGGGTGTACCACGCCTTCCTTGATCAGGGTGTACCACGCCTTCCACCCAAGCCCACCTGGTATGGGCTCCAGACCCCCGCCTCCCTGAAAGAGTAGATCATAGATGCAACAACAATTGGATTTGACTATCAAAAACAATATTTAGTGCCACACACAAAAGTATCGAGCATTGGTATCTCTGAATATCTGGGTACCGCGAATCGGTACGGTATGGGATCAGATGTAAACTGTACTGTTGGAGTATTTGGGGTCTCTTGAAGACTTCTGCAAGTTTGTGTATTTTGCACATGAGAAGAATTGGAAGTGCAGTGTGAAGTAAGCGGCAGGTAAAACTGGCACACCAAGAGTGGGAGTGAGCACGGGGGGGAAAGTCCCTGATGAAACGTGGCACAAGTCCATGGAATGCAATTGAAAGTTCCACATCTGCAGGAAATATGAAAGCAGGTCCCTAATTGAGGATGATGATGTCAGTAAGAATACATGACATTAGGTCGCCCCCCCCCCCCCCCCCCCATCTTTCCTTCTTCTACCTTCACTTTTCCATCTTCCCTTTTTCAAACACTTGGTACTTTCCTTTTGAATGCCAAGATCTGGTGTTGAAAGACCTTTTTGTGACATTCCAATCACCGTACACAGCTTGGTATGACGTTTTAGCAGAATACAAATATGTTGGAGTCACAATCTCTCAGGGAACTCAAATACCTTTCAGGACCAGCAGAATACAGTATCTGACAGTCTGGACCCTTAGGATGTAAGACATGAACAGCCGGCACCTTTCCTACTGTGCTCTGGACATATTGCAGCGCCAACATAACACTCTTCCAACGTCCCCCTTTCCCTGATCTACTGAGAACTATTGGACTGCCTATGAATGTACCAGAAGACTACTAAGTTTAAGAATGTACCAGAAGACTACTAAGCTTAAGAATGTACCAGAAGACTACTAAGTTTAAGAATGTACCAGAAGACTACTAAGCTTAAGAATGTACCAGAAGACTACTAAGTTTAAGAATGTACCAGAAGACTACTAAGCTTAAGAATGTACCAGAAGACTACTAAGCTTAAGAATGTACCAGAAGACTACTAAGTTTAAGAATGTACCAGAAGACTACTAAGCTTAAGAATGTACCAGAAGACTACTAAGCTTAAGAATGTACCAGAAGACTACTAAGCTTAAGAATGTACCAGAAGACTACCAAGTTTAAGAATGTACCAGAAGACTACTAAGTTTAAGAATGTACCAGAAGACTACTAAGCTTAAGAATGTACCAGAAGACTACTAAGTTTAAGAATGTACCAGAAGACTACTAAGCTTAAGAATGTACCAGAAGACTACTAAGTTTAAGAATGTACCAGAAGACTACTAAGCTTAAGAATGTACCAGAAGACTACTAAGTTTAAGAATGTACCAGAAGACTACTAAGCTTAAGAATGTACCAGAAGACTACTAAGCTTAAGAATGTACCAGAAGACTACTAAGTTTAAGAATGTACCAGAAGACTACTAAGCTTAAGAATGTACCAGAAGACTACTAAGCTTAAGAATGTACCAGAAGACTACTAAGCTTAAGAATGTACCAGAAGACTACCAAGTTTAAGAATGTACCAGAAGACTACTAAGTTTAAGAATGTACCAGAAGACTACTAAGCTTAAGAATGTACCAGAAGACTACTAAGTTTAAGAATGTACCAGAAGACTACTAAGCTTAAGAATGTACCAGAAGACTACTAAGTTTAAGAATGTACCAGAAGACTACTAAGCTTAAGAATGTACCAGAAGACTACTAAGTTTAAGAATGTACCAGAAGACTACTAAGCTTAAGAATGTACCAGAAGACTACTAAGCTTAAGAATGTACCAGAAGACTACTAAGTTTAAGAATGTACCAGAAGACTACTAAGCTTAAGAATGTACCAGAAGACTACTAAGCTTAAGAATGTACCAGAAGACTACTAAGCTTAAGAATGTACCAGAAGACTACCAAGTTTAAGAATGTACCAGAAGACTACTAAGTTTAAGAATGTACCAGAAGACTACTAAGCTTAAGAATGTACCAGAAGACTACTAAGTTTAAGAATGTACCAGAAGACTACTAAGCTTAAGAATGTACCAGAAGACTACTAAGTTTAAGAATGTACCAGAAGACTACTAAGCTTAAGAATGTACCAGAAGACTACTAAGTTTAAGAATGTACCAGAAGACTACTAAGCTTAAGAATGTACCAGAAGACTACTAAGTTTAAGAATGTACCAGAAGACTACTAAGCTTAAGAATGTACCAGAAGACTACTAAGCTTAAGAATGTACCAGAAGACTACTAAGTTTAAGAATGTACCAGAAGACTACTAAGCTTAAGAATGTACCAGAAGACTACTAAGTTTAAGAATGTACCAGAAGACTACTAAGCTTAAGAATGTACCAGAAGACTACTAAGCTTAAGGATGTACCAGAAGACTACTAAGTTTAAGAATGTACCAGAAGACTACTAAGCTTAAGAATGTACCAGAAGACTACTAAGCTTAAGAATGTACCAGAAGACTACTAAGTTTAAGAATGTACCAGAAGACTACTAAGCTTAAGAATGTACCAGAAGACTACTAAGCTTAAGAATGTACCAGAAGACTACTAAGCTTAAGAATGTACCAGAAGACTACTAAGTTTAAGAATGTACCAGAAGACTACTAAGTTTAAGAATGTACCAGAAGACTACTAAGCTTAAGAATGTACCAGAAGACTACTAAGTTTAAGAATGTACCAGAAGACTACTAAGTTTAAGAATGTACCAGAAGACTACTAAGCTTAAGAATGTACCAGAAGACTACTAAGCTTAAGAATGTACCAGAAGACTAGTAAGCTTAAGAATGTACCAGAAGACTACTAAGTTTAAGAATGTACCAGAAGACTACTAAGCTTAAGAATGTACCAGAAGACTACTAAGCTTAAGAATGGACCAGAAGACTACTACGTTTAAGAATGTACCAGAAGACTACTAAGCTTAAGAATGTACCAGAAGACTACTAAGTTTAAGAATGTACCAGAAGACTACTAAGCTTAAGAATGTACCAGAAGACTACTAAGTTTAAGAATGTACCAGAAGACTACTAAGCTTAAGAATGTACCAGAAGACTACTAAGTTTAAGAATGTACCAGAAGACTACTAAGCTTAAGAATGTACCAGAAGACTACTAAGCTTAAGAATGTACCAGAAGACTACTAAAATTAAGAATGTACCAGAAGACTACTAAGCTTAAGAATGTACCAGAAGACTACTAAGTTTAAGAATGTACCAGAAGACTACTAAGCTTAAGAATGTACCAGAAGACTACTAAGCTTAAGAATGTACCAGAAGACTACTAAGTTTAAGAATGTACCAGAAGACTACTAAGCTTAAGAATGTACCAGAAGACTACTAAGTTTAAGAATGTACCAGAAGACTACTAAGCTTAAGAATGTACCAGAAGACTACTAAGTTTAAGAATGTACCAGAAGACTACTAAGCTTAAGAATGTACCAGAAGACTACTAAGCTTAAGAATGTACCAGAAGACTACTAAGCTTAAGAATGTACCAGAAGACTACTAAGCTTAAGAATGTACCAGAAGACTACTAAGCTTAAGAATGTACCAGAAGACTACTAAGCTTAAGAATGTACCAGAAGACTACTAAGCTTAAGAATGTACCAGAAGACTACTAAGTTTAAGAATGTACCAGAAGACTACTAAGTTTAAGAATGTACCAGAAGACTACTAAGTTTAAGAATGTACCAGAAGACTACTAAGTTTAAGAATGTACCAGAAGACTACTAAGCTTAAGAATGTACCAGAAGACTACTAAGCTTAAGAATGTACCAGAAGACTACTAAGTTTAAGAATGTACCAGAAGACTACTAAGTTTAAGAATGTACCAGAAGACTACTAAGTTTAAGAATGTACCAGAAGACTACTAAGCTTAAGAATGTACCAGAAGACTACTAAGCTTAAGAATGTACCAGAAGACTACTAAGCTTAAGAATGTACCAGAAGACTACTAAGTTTAAGAATGTACCAGAAGACTACTAAGTTTAAGAATGTACCAGAAGACTACTAAGCTTAAGCGATCTGCACTTCTCTGCACTTTTCTACGTGGCTGGACTACGCGCCAACAAAATCTCGTTGACATGTACCATTGATTAAAACCGTCCGTCCATTTTCTTCCTCTTACCAAGGTGTCCACCGTCTCAGTAGGGAAGCCCAGACTTCTGTGTCTCCAGCTAAATCCTTCAGGTCTCTTTTCCAGGGAGACATCACGGCAGTCTTGAAAACGAGGATGCATTCTCCGTTATTCATTTCTTCTCCTGGACCCTCCGTCTGTGTGCCTGCTGGTGAGAGGAGTCCAAGGTGTGTGTGGTAAAACCGGGGGCAGAGTTGGCGCAGAAGTGTTGAAGGTGGACTGGGTAGTAAAAGACTTTGATGTCTTAGTCTGCAGTCTATGCTTCTTGTCTGTTGCTCGTGCTCGCTTGGTCTCAAGATTTTAAAGCAACAATGTGGATTGTTCCACGCCAGGCTGAGTGTTCCGCTGCCAGTGACTCCCAGTTGTCCACAGGTACCTTGCTCTCTTTTAGTAGTTGTTTAAACTGGTCAGGACCAGTTCATCAACCAGGGTCTGTTTGGGGAGGGAAGAGTCTTCCTTGGGGTATAAATGACCAAGGAGGTGCAGCTGGTTCTTGGCAATGATCACTTCTGTGCACGGAAGGCTGGCAGGTGTTAGAACATCATTGTTGGTAATGCAATCTTAACAAGCAACTTCCAAGATTTCCCGCCACTTTTGTTGGTGAAACCTCTCCTGATGTCCTGATGTTTTTCCGTTTGAGAGTCCAGCTGAGTTGGAATAACAACAGCTCTGTAGACAACAATCTTGGTTCGGGCAAACAAAGCATGTCGTGAGAAGATACGGTGGTAGAACTTGCCGAGGGCTTGACGGTCAAAGCGAAACCTGGTATTGTTATCCTCACGAGGGTCGTTTGTGTTGTTGACCATGCACTCGAGCTAGAAAAGTCTGGGAAGCTGCTCCACCGAGTTGCCACGGATGGTCATCAAAGTAGACTGGAGAGGATGCACAGGCATTGTTGTCTTTCCAATACTGACCTTCGGTCCTGCACTCTGATTTCCCCACAAAAGAATCAGTAGTCAGAATCCTGTAGTTCAGCAAGGGAGGAGGCTGGGGCAAAGCTTTCATCAGCATGTTGGAGTTCAGAAGTGTTTGATCGGGCCTTCAGACGCCACATTTGAATTAAACCACCATTTGTCGGGCATCTGATACACACTCCAAGACGAGGGGGAGACATATTGACACAGACAACAAATGCAAGGTAAAGGAGAAGAGTGTCGATGCAAGCACACATCCTTGCTTAGTCCCGAGGAGGATTTGGAACAAAAGTTATGACTTTTATACATTTTCACCACAAGGGAGCGCTGGTAGTGTCTACCTTAAAGTCTCATGTCAGTTTGTAGGAAAAGATGGTCATCGAAATTGGAGTGAAGACAGTTTGATGGTTGATGGCGAGGTCTAGATTTCTATAAACAGGTCATCATTTTGACAAGAACAAGAAAGTTTGATCACATTATGCCTATACTGTATAGAACTTTATATACATATATACATACATATATACCTATACTGTATATACCTTTATATACATATATACATACATATATACCTGTACTGTATATACCTTTATATACATATATACATACATATATACCTATACTGTATATACCTTTATATACATATATACCTGTACTGTATATACCTTTTTATACATATATACATACATATATACCTATACTGTATATACCTTTATATACATATATACATACATATATACCTATACTGTATATACCTTTATATACATATTTACATACATATATACCTATACTGTATAGAACTTTATATACATATATACATACATATATACCTATACTGTATATATCTTTATATACATGTATACATACATATATACCTATACTGTATATACCTTTATATACATATATACATACATATATACCTATACTGTATTTACCTTTATATACATATATACATACATATATACCTATACTGTATATACCTTTATATACATATATACATACATATATACCTATACTGTATATACCTTTATATACATATATACATACATATATACCTATACTGTATATACCTTTATATACATATTTACATATATATACCTATACTGTATATACCTTTATATACATATATACATACATATATACCTATACTGTATATACCTTTATATACATATTTACATATATATACCTATACTGTATATACCTTTATATACATATATACATACATATATACCTATACTGTATATACCTTTATATACATATATACATACATATATACCTATACTGTATATACCTTTATATACATATATACATACATATATACCTATACTGTATATACCTTTATATACATATATACATACATATATACCTGTACTGTATATACCTTTATATACATATATACATACATATATACCTGTACTGTATATACCTTTATATACATATATACATACATATATACCTATACTGTATATACCTTTATATACATATATACCTGTACTGTATATACCTTTTTATACATATATACATACATATATACCTATACTGTATATAACTTTATATACATATATACATACATATATACCTATACTGTATATACCTTTATATACATATATACCTGTACTGTATAAACCTTTTTATACATATATACATACATATATACCTATACTGTATATACCTTTATATACATATGTACATACATATATACCTATACTGTATATACCTTTATATACATATATACATACATATATACCTATACTGGCTCACCTGCACTGGCTTCCTGTGCACTTAAGATGTGACTTTAAGGTTTTACTACTTAGGTATAAAATACTACACGGTCTAGCTCCATCCTATCTTGCCGATTGTATTGTACCATATGTCCCGGCAAGAAATCTGCGTTCAAAGGACTCCGGCTTGTTAGTGATTCCCAAAGCCCAAAAAAAGTCTGCGGGCTATAGAGCGTTTTCATTTCAGGCTCCAGTACTCTGGAATGCCCTCCCGGTAACAGTTCGAGATGCCACCTCAGTAGAAGCATTTAAGTCTCACCTTAAAACTCATTTGTATACTCTAGCCTTTAAATAGACTCCCTTTTTAGACCAGTTGATCTGCCGTTTCTTTTCTTTTTCTCCTATGTCCCACTCTCCCTTGTGGAGGGGGTCCGGTCCGATCCGGTGGCCATGTACTGCTCGCCTGTGTATCGGCTGGGGACATCTCTGCGCTGCTGATCCGCCTCCGCTTGGGATGGTTTCCTGCTGGCTCCGCTGTGAACGGGACTCTCGCTGCTGTGTTGGATCCGCTTTGGACTGGACTCTCGCGACTGTGTTGAATCCATTATGGATTTAACTTTCACAGTATCATGTTGGACCCGCTTGACATCCATTGCTTTCCTCCTCTCCAAGGTTCTCATAGTCATCATTGTCACCGACGTCCCACTGGGTGTGAGTTTTCCTTGCCCTTATGTGGGCCTACCGAGGATGTCGTAGTGGTTTGTGCAGCCCTTTGAGACACTAGTGATTCAGGGCTATATAAGTAAACATTGATTGATTGATTGATCATGGGCGGTCACTAGAAGCGAGTATGACGATCCTCCTGGTAAGAGGGTATCCCTTTATGGAGGATGCCCGTGCATAACGTGGGGGGACTGGTGCACAGACAGTCACCACACCATCCTTGACAGATCCTGGTCAGGGTCCAGTGGCATGGAGTCCAAGACGACTGGGGACCCTTTTCTGCTGCAGCCTTCCTCCACCATCCCCGCCATTGTGACGCTCCACAGGGTTGGCAATCATCCTCTGCCTGTTCCATCGTTGAGGTTTTGGGTTGTTATTCCCCCATAACTGGGTCCACATGGATGTGGGGGTGACCTTGTTTGTGGTAGTTCTTACATCCACCGTCTTCTGCTTGCTCCGCCGTTGAGGTCTTCACCATATTCCTGGCTAGGGGGCAGTCAGGTACTAGGCCTTTGCCAAGGACCATCTGAGGTAATAGTAGTAAAGGGGTTAACCTCCTACTGCCTCAAGACCCCTTAGAGGAGCCTCCACTTTAACCTCATGCCCAGGAACTTACCCATCGGGCAGTTCAGGGTGTCATCAACATCATTTCTACTATTTAGGATCAAGATCTGAACTTGTGGAGCCGGGTTAGAAACAGGTAGTGTGGCGAAGTTCCACTACATGCAGCCCGAAGTGAAGTTCTTCTGAATTCTGAAGAGCAGCGTTGGAGTCACTACAATTCTCTTTCAAAACAAACACTGAAGAGAGGTAAATACTTGATGCAAGGATCCTAAAAAGAGCGTTGCTACGGTAGGGCGTCTTTAAATGAGAACAAGATGGCCCACAATAGTGGAGCACAGAGGCAAATGAGTCAGAGCTTGAATAAGCAAACAGGTGCGATGCTGTAAAGTGAATACTAACGGCAGCTGGACTCCAAGATGAGTCTCCCACAGGCATGATCTCACTTCAAGCCTCTTTGCTTTAAGTGCCATGCTGCTGTCATCAAGACAAACAAACGTGTGACTGCCAGATAAAAGAAGCAGTGTTGCTGATGTCATGGATGTTTATATTTTTACAACAGGAATAAACACCATTTCATTATCTGGGAGGCGGCTTTGGTCTGGGTCCAATCATCATGCTGGCAACATGTTTCCACCATCAGTTTTTATTGAAGAGGACTGAGAATGAAACAGTGTGGATGCATACATTGTGTACATATCCAAATATGATTCAGGAAAGCAACGCATGCTTCCTCTTCTTTGGTCTTCTCTTCCCTGTCCAGTTCCAAGTCTGTGACATTTGTGTGTGTGTGTGTGTGTGTGTGTGTGTGTGTGTGTGTGTGTGTGTGTGTGTGTGTGTGTGTGTGTGTGTGTGTGTGTGTGTGTGTGTGTGTGTGTGTGTGTGTGTGTGTGTGTGTGTGTGTGTTTACACTATTTTGGACTATTTTGGCACTTTTAATGACCACGGGTCTTAAGGACCCCTTTTAGGCAACACCAACTTTCCTTACCTGTTGGTACCTGCTGTTGTGTATTTTGGATCTGCATAAGTCCCAGAGATCTAAAATCAAACAATTGCAGAGATATTTATAAAATAATCTTGCCTTTCTTCCTACTTCCGCCAAACAAGTTATTTTGGAATTTGCTCCTTTGGTGATGTGGTGCCACACTTTAAGCCAGCGTGTATCTCCTTTTATGCTCGAAAGTAGGAGTAATGAATCACCACTTTTATTTGGAACGATTCTTAATTCCATTCAAAAACATCAAAAATATATATTTTGTCCAGTCCATATAGAGTCGGGACCCAGGATAGACCGCTCGCGTGTGTATAGGTTGGGGACATCTTTGCTCTGCTGATCCGCCTCCGCTTGGGATGGTTTCATGCTGGCTCCACTTTGGACGGGACTCTCTCTGCTGTGTTGGATCCATTATGGATTGAACTTTCACAGTATCATGTTAGACCCGCTCCACATCCATTGCTTTCGGTTCCCCTAGAGAGGGGGTGGTTCTCCACATATGTGGTCCTCTCCAAGGTTTCTCATAGTCATCATTGTCACCGACGTCCCACTGGGTGTGAGTTTTCCTTGCCCTTATGTGGGCCTACCGAGGATGTCCTAGTGGTTTGTGCAGCCCTTTGAGACACTAGTGATTTAGGGCTATATAAGTAAACATTGATTGATTGATTGATTGATTGATTGATTGATTGATTGATTGATAATAGTGTGAGAGTCCAGTCCATAGTGGATCTAACATAATAGTGAGAGTCCAGTCGATAGTGGATCTAACATAATAGTGAGAGTCCAGTCCATAGTGGATCCAACATAATAGTGAGAGTCCAGTCCATAGTGGATCTAACATAATAGTGTGAGAGTCCAGTCCATAGTGGATCTAACATAATAGTGTGAGAGTCCAGTCCATACTGGATCTAACATAATAGTGAGAGTCCAGTCCATAGTGGCTCTAACATAATAGTGAGAGTCCAGTCCATAGTGGATCTAACATAATAGTGAGAGTCCAGTCCATAGTGGATCTAACATAATAGTGTGAGAGTCCAGTCCATAGTGGATCTAACATAATAGTGTGAGAGTCCAGTCCATAGTGGATCTAACATAATAGTGAGAGTCCAGTCCATAGTGGATCTAACATAATAGTGTGAGAGTCCAGTCCATAGTGGATCTAACATAATAGTGTGAGAGTCCAGTCCATAGTGGATCTAACATAATAGTGTGAGAGTCCAGTCCATAGTGGATCTAACATAATAGTGTGAGAGTCCAGTCCATAGTGGATCCAACATAATAGTGAGAGTCCAGTCGATAGTGGATCTAACATAATAGTGAGAGTCCAGTCCATAGTGGATCTAACATAATAGTGTGAGAGTCCAGTCCATAGTGGATCTAACATAATAGTGTGAGAGTCCAGTCCATACTGGATCTAACATAATAGTGAGAGTCCAGTCCATAGTGGCTCTAACATAATAGTGAGAGTCCAGTCCATAGTGGATCCAACATAATAGTGAGAGTCCAGTCCATAGTGGATCTAACATAATAGTGAGAGTCCAGTCGATAGTGGATCTAACATAATAGTGTGAGAGTCCAGTCCATAGTGGATCTAACATAATAGTGAGAGTCCAGTCCATAGTGGATCTAACATAATAGTGAGAGTCCAGTCCATAGTGGATCTAACATAATAGTGTGAGAGTCCAGTCCATAGTGGATCTAACATAATAGTGAGAGTCCAGTCCATAGTGGATCTAACATAAAAGTGAGAGTCCAGTCGATAGTGGATCCAACATAATAGTGAGAGTCCAGTCCATAGTGGATCTAACATAATAGTGTGAGAGTCCAGTCCATAGTGGATCTAACATAATAGTGAGAGTCCAGTCGATAGTGGATCCGACATAATAGTGAGAGTCCAGTCCATAGTGGATCTAACATAATAGTGTGAGAGTACAGTCCATAGTGGATCTAACATAATAGTGAGAGTCCAGTCCATAGTGGATCCAACATAATAGTGAGAGTCCAGTCCATAGTGGGGCCAGCAGGAGACCATCCCAAGTGGAGACAGGTCAGCAACGCAGAGATGTCCCCAACCGATGCACAGACGAGCGGTCAACCCTGGGTCCCGACCCTGGACAGCCAGGGCTTCTTCCGTGGCCACCAGACCTGTGCAGGGCACTGCCTCACTTGCCTCCCCTGACAACACGTCACTGCTACTAACATGTACAACAAAGTATTATTTCGGCTGTGTAATTAGCGAGCAAGCTAAGCTAGCGTTAGCTCGCATGCCTACCACATGCCCAAAATGATTTGCTCGACAATAAATGTTTCAACACACAACGGATGAGTCCTGTTAACATAGTAGCTGTTTATATATCTTTCTGTGTGGAGACTGAATGAGTTCCCTCCAAGTACTCCGGTTTCCTCCCACCTCCAAAGACATGCACCTGGGGATAGGCCCCTCCCACCTCCAAAGACATGCACCTGGGGATAGGCTCCTCCCACCTCCAAAGACATGCACCTGGGGATAGGCCCCTCCCACCTCCAAAGACATGCACCTGGGGATAGGCTCCTCCCACCTCCAAAGATGTCACACCTGGGTGAAGTCTTGTCTGGGTTTCATCTGGTTTCATGTTTTTTCATTTCCTGTTTTATTTTGAAATGCTGACTCTGCCTCTCGTTTCAGATCACTTGCCCTTCCTCCTGTTTCACTGGTCTGACGTCCTTCCTGATTGGCTGATTGTGCCCACCTGTGTCACCCTCCCTCATGTGTATAAATGTCTCGCCCTCATGTCCTGTGCCAGAGTGTTTCGTATCTTTTGTGCGTACCTCCAGCGTTCCATGTCCTCAGTCATTGCCACGTTTTTGTACCCTTTTGATCCACGGGACTTTATTTGTTTGTAAACCTTTTTGTCAGGTAAGATTAGCTTCTTAGCATTGCCTCCGTTGGAGCGCTTTTTGTCGTATTTTGCATTTGGTATTCTTAGCACCTTTTTTCCCTCCGCTGCTGGAGCGTTTTGAGTTTATTGAGATTTTTGTTAGTTTAGAGGTTAGGTAAGCTCTGTTTTGATAGCCTGTTTAGTTTCTCCCCTTTTGGACCCTTTCCCTTATCCAAATAAATATATTTTCTTCAAATCCTGCATCTGTGTCCTGTTCTGGCCGTGACAAAAGACGTGCACCTGGGGATAGGCTCCTCCCACCTCCAAAGACATGCACCTGGGGACAGGCCCCTCCCACCTCTAAAGACATGCACCTGGGGATAGGCCCCTCCCACCTCCAAAGACATGCACCTGGGGATAGGCCCCTCCCACCTCCAAAGACATGCACCTGGGGATAGGCCCCTCCCACCTCCAAAGACATGCACCTGGGGATAGGCCCCTCCCACCTCCAAAGACATGCACCTGGGGATAGGCTCCTCCCACCTCCAAAGACATGCACCTGGGGATAGGCCCCTCCCACCTCCAAAGACATGCACCTGGGGATAGGCTCCTCCCACCTCCAAAGACATGCACCTGGAGATAGGCCCCTCCCACCTCCAAAGACATGCACCTGGGGATAGGCCCCCCCACCTCTAAAGACATGCACCTGGGGATAGGCCCCTCCCACCTCCAAAGACATGCACCTGGGGATAGGCCCCTCCCACCTCCAAAGACATGCACCTGGAGATAGGCTCCTCCCACCTCCAAAGACATGCACCTGGGGATAGGCCCTCCCACCTCCAAAGACATGCACCTGGGGATAGGCCCCTCCCACCTCCAAAGACATGCACCTGGGGATAGGCCCCTCCCACCTCCAAAGACATGCACCTGGGGATAGGCCCCTCCCACCTTCATAGACATGCACCTGGGGATAGGTTGATTGGCAACAGTAAATGGTCCCTAGTGTGTGAATGTTGTCTGTCTATCTGTGTTGGCCCTGTGATGAGGTGGTGACTTGTCCAGGGTGAACCCTACCTTCCGCCCGAATGCAGCTGAGATAGGCTCCAGCACCCCCCGCGACCCCGAAAGGGATAAGCGGTAGAAAATGGATGGAGCAGTGTCCTGTTGAGATGACGACGATGCTGTTGTTGTAGAAGCCGGCTTTCTAAACCCAGTTCAGTTCTCCAGCCTTAAGTTTGTCCCGTGCCTGACGAGGTGTTTAATCATCTTGCTGGTATTCCCCGTGTTGTCTGAAATAATCTTGCCGCATTGTATGCATTTATTTGTACGCGGCGACACAGGCGTGTACATCAACCACACCTTTGAGTGTTTTGCTGCCGGAATGATGACCAGCCAATTCTGCACTGTTCAACCCGCTTTAAACGACATACAAACTATTGTTCCTGCGGTGGTGGACCGACCACGTGGGGCATTGAATCAGATGACTGTGGTTTTGTTTGCAAAAAACCTTAGTCATTTTTTCTTGATGTGGGTACAGAAATAACCAATTGCAGGTATGGTTTGACAGACGCAGTTTCGATACCACTTGGTATCAGGTTGTTTCGGTGGAGTACCGATACCCAGCCCTATTATGAAGGTTGCAAAAAGACTTGTTTGACATTCATACTTTGCATGTCTCCCAGCTGAGGCCACACATCTGGCTGAAGCCATTTTTTTCTATTGGCTGCTTGACATAATGCAGTGTAAAGTCAAGCTTCCCTCAAATGCTGGCATCGTTTCAGGATACTCTGTTTCATCACTCATAAAGACGGAGGGCATAGTTAATCTGCACTTTTTATAGTATTTCTGAAGAACATTACTGCGCAAATAATATGTTGCACCATTTCTGTAGCCGCAGTTAATTGACACCCCCCTCTGTGTTTGCTAGCCCGTAAAGCATTCCTTTGTCTCCCTGACATGACCTCTGCCGTGTTTCAACACACATGTAGCCAGAAAGGTATTTATTGCCTTTTGTTTTAGCTTTCATGTGAAGTTTGCACCTGTTATCCCCTCGCGCTTTGCGGGAGAGCGCTAATGCCTCTGGGTGCATTACACTCTGGGCATTCATGAGGACATTCTAGGGATGTAACTTTCTTTGTGATGGACGACTCGATTCCACTCACAATACATGAGTTACCATTTGATTCAAAAACTATTTCCATCCATCCGATACGAAGGTCCTGAGTTCCACCCCGGGCTCGGCATCTTTCTGTGTGGAGTTTGCATGTTCTCCCCGTGACTGCGTGGGTTCGACTCCGGCTTCCTCCCACCTCCAAAGACATGCACCTGGGGATAGGCCCCTCCCACCTCCAAAGACATGCACCTGGGGATAGGCCCCTCCCACCTCCAAAGACATGCACCTGGGGATAGGCCCCTCCCACCTCCAAAGACATGCACCTGGGGATAGGCCCCTCCCACCTCCAAAGACATGCACTTGGGGATAAGCCCCTCCCACTTCCAAAGACATGCACCTGGGGATAGGCCCCTCCCACCTCCAAAGACATGCACTTGGGGATAAGCCCCTCCCACTTCCAAAGACATGCACCTGGGGATAGGCCCCTCCCACCTCCAAAGACATGCACCTGGGGATAGGTTGATTGGCAACACTAAATGGTCCCTAGTGTGTGAATGTTGTACATCTGTGTTGGCCCTGCGATGAGGTGGCGACTTGTCCAGGGTGTAAACCGCCTTCCGCACGAATGCAGCTGAGATAGGCCCCAGCAATCCCCCCGCGACGCCAAAAAGGGACAAGCGGAAGAAAATGGATGGATGGAATTTATAAAATAGAATGGTTCATTGAGATTCGATTGAATGAAGCATTCCATACCATTTGATTTAGTGTATGAACAATTCCATCCATCCATCCATCCATCCATTTTCTTCCATTTATCTGAGGTCAGGTCGCGGGGGCAGCAGCCTAAGCAGGGAAGCCCAGACTTCCCTCTCCCCAGTATTTTGTCCAGCTCCTCCCAGGGGACCCCGAGGCGTTCCCAGGCCAGCCGGGAGACATAGTCTTCCCAACGTGTCCTGGGTCTTCCCTGTGGCCTCCTACCGGTTGGACGTGCCCTAAACACCTCCCTAGGGAGGCGTTCAGGTGGCATCCTGACCAGATGCCCGGACCACCTCATCTGGCTCCTCTCCATGTGGAGGAGCAGCGGCTTTACTTTGAGTTCCTCCCGGATGGCAGAGCTTCTCACCCTATCTCTAAGGGAGAGACCCACCACCCGACGGAGGAAACTCATTTGGGCCGCTTGTACCCGTGGTCTTGTCCTTTCGGTCATGACCCTAAGCTCATGACCATAGGTGAGGATGAATAGGTAAACAGAATGTGTAAAACAAATAAAACATCTGCTCAATCAGATATGTAATGTCAATATGTCAGCGAAAATGTTTTTGAATTCGATGATTTTAAGCCTTCTCAACTGTTGTACAACCAGCTGCTGTCAGTAAATTCATTCTACAAACCCCGTTTGGAGTATGAGTTGGGAAATTGTGTTCGATGTAAATATAAACGGAATACAATGATTTGCAAATCCTTTTCAAGCCATATTCAGTTGAATATGCTACAAAGACAACATATTTCATGTTCAAACTCATAAACTTTTTTTTTTTTTTTTTAAATAATAATTAACTTAGAATTTCATGGCTGCAACATGTGCCAAAGTAGTTGGGAAAGGGCATGTTCACCACTGTGTTACATCACCTTTTCTTTTAACAACACTCAATAAACGTTTGGGAACTGAGGAAACGAATTGTTGAAGCCTTGAAAGTGGAATTCTTTCCCATTCTTGTTTTATGTAGAGCTTCAGTCCTTCAACAGTCCGGGGTCTCCGCTGTCCTATTTTACGCTTCATAATGCACCACACATTTTCCATGGGAGACAGGTCTAGACTGCAGGCCGGCCATTGTGGTACCCGCACTCTTTCACTACGAAACCACGCTGTTGTAACACGTCGCTTGGTATTGTCTTGCTGAAATAAGCAGGGGCGTCCATGATAACGTTGCTTGGAGGACAACATATGTTGTTCCAAAAGCTGTATGTATCTTTCAGCATTAATGGTGCCTTCACAGATGTGTAAGTTACCCATGCCTTGGGCACTAATGCACCCCCATACCATCACACATGCTGGCTTTTACACTTTGTGCCTATAACAATCCAGATGGTTATTCTCCTCTTTGTTCCGGAGGACACCACGTCCACAGTTTCCGAATACAATTTGAAATGTGGACTTGTCAGACCACAGAACACCTTTCCACTTTGCATCAGTCCATCTTAGATGATCTCGGGCCCATCAAAGCCAGGGGCGTTATTTGGTGTTGTTGAAAATTGGGTTTTGCTTTGCATAGTAGAGTTTTAACTTGCACTTACAGATGTAGCGACCAACTGTAGTTACTGACAGTGGTTTTATGAAGTGTTCCTGAGCCCATGTGGTGATATCCTTTACACACTGATGTCTGTTTTTGATGCAGTACCGCCTGAGGGATCAACGGTCTGTAATATCATCGCTTACCTGCAGTGATTTCTCCAGATTCTCTGAACCTTTTGATGATTTTACGGAGCGTAGACGGTAAAATCCCTAAATTCCTTGCAATAGCTCGTTGAGAAATGTTGTTCTAAAACTGTTCGACAATTTGTTTACAAAGGGGTGTACCTCGCCCCGTCCTTGTTTGTGAATGACTTAGCATTTCATGGAAGCTGCTTTTATAGCCAATCATGGCACCCACCTGTTCCCAATTAGCCTGCACACCTGTGGGATGTACAAAATAAGTGTTTGATGAGCATTCCTCAACTTTATCAGTATTTATTGCCACCTTTCCCAACTTCTTTGTCACGTGTTGCTGGCATCAAATTCTAAAGTTAATGATTATTTGCAAAAAAAAAACATTTTTTATGAGTTTGAACATCAAATATGTTGTCTTTGTAGCATATTCAACTGAATATGGCTTGAAAAGGATTTGCAAATCATTGTATTCTGTTTATATTTACATCTAACACAATTTCCCAACTCATATGGAAACGGGGTTTGTACAAGGAGATAAAAAAAGCTATCAAAATATTATAGATAGAAAATGAGAGCTCATCACTGACATACCTTCAGAAAAGTGCACATGGATGGTTGATGTGCGTCCACGGCTGCTCCTGACTAACTTGGAACAAATATAGCCTAATAGCAGCTAATTCTGGCTTTTTAAAGTCATACACCGCATTAGCCTAAATTAGCATCTTATGTTGTTCCTACAAATAAATGAATTAACCAAACTATATACTTTATTTTTTCCAAAACAGCGGTGGTGAAGTGGCAGCTGCTTTTAATCAAGCTGTTTTTTGTGTTCATTAATTAATGTTTCCCTCTTGTCTTCATGAGTTTGTACTATTTGGTTCAAACCCCACGGGGACTGTGTAACGCAGGGTGGCACTTTTGTGACGTTTGCCCTGCTTTGAATACTTTTTTGTGGGCTTTTTGAATCTGCCCGGGGGGGGGGGGGGCTCAATAGTTTACAGCACTTGCTAGTTTGCTCCCACGTGGAGAGACGGAGGAATAGACGGGGGCTGCAGAGTTAAGCATCTGGAGAGGTTTAGAGCGTGTTTACCATCCCTCTACAAACAAGATGGACCAACTGACAGCGCTGCCAAGGCACCTCAGCATGGTCCACACCTCCCCTCTGTGCCCCACCAGCACACTTCACCCACCCATGTTTCCCTCAGTGAGGAGGGAGTTGGGAAGGAACAAGGCCAGATGGCATCAGTTCCTCAATAAACTGCTGTGGTCCCGTCTATGTTACACCTGAGCCGTGGCCTGGAAAAAGTCCCCACCCTCTGGAAGACCCAACGGGTGGTTGGAATACCAAAAACACCTCATCCCAAGGAGCCGAAACCACTTCAGACCTGTGCTGACTCCCACCTCATGAAGACTAAGGAGCGGCTCTTATTCAACCAACGTCGCCCGCAGATGTTGTCAGCAATGGACCCTTTGCAGTCCAAGCACTGGGGTGGAGGATGCCATCATCCGTGCCTAACCCACCTAGAGACCACTGCAAGTGTGAGGAGACCTCTGCATAGTATGTATGTATGAAACCCAATGTGGCTCCGAGTCCAAGAGTTGAATAACTGTTGGATGAAGGACCAGATGGAACTATTCCACACCAGTTTTCAAAGTAAACAAACCCATTTTCGTTCCATGGGAGTGACTAAGGATTTACTTGGCAAACCTTCACTGTGGCTCTGGGACTTAGGCAAGGCCCAGCTGGGACCATGGAGTGTTCGTTGTCTTCACCCCTGGATCACTCATACACAGAAGAAAACTATTCCCCATATGAGGATTTGGAAAAGCTTTCTAAGCTGTACGTGGTCGTATGTCGCCATCTGCTGGACTCAAGCAAGTAATGCAGGAGGCACAGCCTGAGCCCAGGTCATGAAACATCTGGCTCTTCCAGTTGGAAGCAACCTTCCAACTGGAAGAAACGAAAATGTAAAGAGCGGAGATTTAAAGTCTGTTCACTTCAACTTGATGGTCAACTTCACCAGCAAGTAACCGGCCTGGCTTACTTCCTGCAAATGTCAATGGTACTGGTACTACCACATTGCAAATGTCAATGGTGCTGGTACTACCACATTGCAAATGTCAATGCTACTGGTACTACCACATTGCAAATGTCAATGGTACTGGTACTACCACATTGCAAATGTCAATGGTGCTGGTACTACCACATTGCAAATGTCAATGGTACTAGTACTACCACATTGCAAATGTCAATGGTACTGGTACTACCACATTGCAAATGTCAATGGTACTGGTACTACCACATTGCAAATGTCAATGGTACTGGTACTACCACATTGCAAATGTCAATGGTGCTGGTACTACCACATTGCAAATGTCAATGGTACTGGTACTACCACATTGCAAATGTCAATGGTACTGGTACTACCACATTGCAAATGTCAATGGTGCTGGTACTACCACATTGCAAATGTCAATGGTACTGGTACTACCACATTGCAAATGTCAATGGTACTGGTACTACCACATTGCAAATGTCAATGGTACTGGTACTACCACATTGCAAATGTCAATGGTACTGGTACTACCACATTGCAAATGTCAATGGTACTGGTACTACCACATTGCAAATGTCAATGGTGCTGGTACTACCACATTACAAATGTCAATGGTACTGGTACTACCACATTGCAAATGTCAATGGTGCTGGTACTACCACATTGCAAATGTCAATGGTACTGGTACTACCACATTGCAAATGTCAATGGTACTGGTACTACCACATTGCAAATGTCAATGGTACTGGTACTACCACATTGCAAATGTCAATGGTACTGGTACTACCACATTGCAAATGTCAATGGTACTGGTACTACCACATTGCAAATGTCAATGGTACTGGTACTACCACATTGCAAATGTCAATGGTACTGGTACTACCACATTGCAAATGTCAATGGTGCTGGTACTACCACATTGCAAATGTCAATGGTACTGGTACTACCACATTGCAAATGTCAATGGTACTGGTACTACCACATTGCAAATGTCAATGGTACTGGTACTACCACATTGCAAATGTCAATGGTACTGGTACTACCACATTGCAAATGTCAATGGTACTGGTACTACCACATTGCAAATGTCAATGGTACTGGTACTACCACATTGCAAATGTCAATGGTGCTGGTACTACCACATTACAAATGTCAATGGTACTGGTACTACCACATTGCAAATGTCAATGGTACTGGTACTACCACATTGCAAATGTCAATGGTGCTGGTACTACCACATTACAAATGTCAATGGTGCTGGTACTACCACATTGCAAATGTCAATGGTACTGGTACTACCACATTGCAAATGTCAATGGTGCTGGTACTACCACATTGCAAATGTCAATGGTGCTGGTACTACCACATTGCAAATGTCAATGGTGCTGGTACTACCACATTGCAAATGTCAATGGTACTGGTACTACCACATTGCAAATGTCAATGGTACTGGTACTACCACATTGCAAATGTCAATGGTACTGGTACTACCACATTGCAAATGTCAATAGTACTGGTACTACCACATTACAAATGTCAATGGTGCTGGTACTACCACATTGCAAATGTCAATGGTACTGGTACTACCACATTGCAAATGTCAATGGTGCTGGTACTACCACATTGCAAATGTCAATGGTGCTGGTACTACCACATTGCAAATGTCAATGGTACTGGTACTACCACATTGCAAATGTCAATGGTACTGGTACTACCACATTGCAAATGTCAATGGTACTGGTACTACCACACTGCAAATGTCAATAGTACTGGTACTACCACATTGCAAATGTCAATGGTGCTGGTACTACCACATTGCAAATGTCAATGGTGCTGGTACTACCACATTGCAAATGTCAATGGTGCTGGTACTACCACATTGCAAATGTCAATGGTACTGGTACTACCACATTGCAAATGTCAATAGTACTGGTACTACCACATTGCAAATGTCAATGGTACTGGTACTACCACATTGCAAATGTCAATGGTGCTGGTACTACCACATTGCAAATGTCAATGGTGCTGGTACTACCACATTGCAAATGTCAATGGTACTGGCACTACCACATTGCAAATGTCAATAGTACTGGTACTACCACATTGCAAATGTCAATGGTACTGGTACTACCACATTGCAAATGTCAATGGTACTGGTACTACCACATTGCAAATGTCAATGGTACTGGTACTACCACATTGCAAATGTCAATGGTGCTGGTACTACCACATTGCAAATGTCAATGGTACTGGTACTACGACATTGCAAATGTCAATGGTGCTGGTACTACCACATTGCAAATGTCAATGGTGCTGGTACTACCACATTGCAAATGTCAATGGTACTGGTACTACCACATTGCAAATGTCAATAGTACTGGTACTACCACATTACAAATGTCAATGGTGCTGGTACTACCACATTGCAAATGTCAATGGTACTGGTACCACCACATTGCAAATGTCAATGGTGCTGGTACCACCACATTGCAAATGTCAATGGTGCTGGTACTACCACATTGCAAATGTCAATGGTACTGGTACTACCACATTGCAAATGTCAATGGTACTGGTACTACCACATTGCAAATGTCAATGGTGCTGGTACTACCACATTGCAAATGTCAATGGTGCTGGTACTACCACATTACAAATGTCAATGGTGCTGGTACTACCACATTGCAAATGTCAATGGTGCTGGTACTACCACATTGCAAATGTCAATGGTGCTGGTACTACCACATTACAAATGTCAATGGTGCTGGTACTACCACATTGCAAATGTCAATGGTGCTGGTACTACCACATTGCAAATGTCAATGGTGCTGGTACTACCACATTACAAATGTCAATGGTGCTGGTACCACCACATTGCAAATGTCAATGGTGCTGGTACCACCACATTGCAAATGTCAATGGTACTGGTACTACCACATTGCAAATGTCAATGGTACTGGTACTACCACATTACAAATGTCAATGGTGCTGGTACTACCACATTGCAAATGTCAATGGTACTGGTACCACCACATTGCAAATGTCAATGGTGCTGGTACTACCACATTGCAAATGTCAATGGTGCTGGTACTACCACATTGCAAATGTCATTGGTACTGGTACTACCACATTGCAAATGTCAATAGTAATGGTACTACCACATTACAAATGTCAATGGTGCTGGTACTACCACATTGCAAATGTCAATGGTACTGGTACTACCACATTGCAAATGTCAATGGTGCTGGTACTACCACATTGCAAATGTCAATGGTGCTGGTACTACCACATTGCAAATGTCAATGGTACTGGTACTACCACATTGCAAATGTCAATGGTGCTGGTACTACCACATTGCAAATGTCAATGGTACTGGTACTACCACATTGCAAATGTCAATGGTACTGGTACTACCACATTACAAATGTCAATGGTGCTGGTACTACCACATTGCAAATGTCAATAGTACTGGTACTACCACATTGCAAATGTCAATGGTACTGGTACTACCACATTGCAAATGTCAATGGTACTGGTACTACCACATTGCAAATGTCAATGGTGCTGGTACTACCACATTACAAATGTCAATGGTGCTGGTACTACCACATTGCAAATGTCAATGGTGCTGGTACTACCACATTGCAAATGTCAATGGTGCTGGTACTACCACATTGCAAATGTCAATGGTACTGGTACTACCACATTGCAAATGTCAATGGTACTGGTACCACCACATTGCAAATGTCAATGGTGCTGGTACTACCACATTGCAAATGTCAATGGTGCTGGTACTACCACATTGCAAATGTCAATGGTGCTGGTACCACCACATTGCAAATGTCAATGGTGCTGGTACTACCACATTGCAAATGTCAATGGTACTGGTACCACCACATTGCAAATGTCAATGGTGCTGGTACCACCACATTGCAAATGTCAATGGTGCTGGTACTACCACATTGCAAATGTCAATGGTACTGGTACTACCACATTGCAAATGTCAATAGTACTGGTACTACCACATTACAAATGTCAATGGTGCTGGTACTACCACATTGCAAATGTCAATGGTACTGGTACCACCACATTGCAAATGTCAATGGTGCTGGTACCACCACATTGCAAATGTCAATGGTGCTGGTACTACCACATTGCAAATGTCAATGGTACTGGTACTACCACATTGCAAATGTCAATGGTACTGGTACTACCACATTGCAAATGTCAATGGTGCTGGTACTACCACATTGCAAATGTCAATGGTGCTGGTACTACCACATTACAAATGTCAATGGTGCTGGTACTACCACATTGCAAATGTCAATGGTGCTGGTACTACCACATTGCAAATGTCAATGGTGCTGGTACTACCACATTACAAATGTCAATGGTGCTGGTACTACCACATTGCAAATGTCAATGGTGCTGGTACTACCACATTGCAAATGTCAATGGTGCTGGTACTACCACATTACAAATGTCAATGGTGCTGGTACTACCACATTGCAAATGTCAATGGTGCTGGTACCACCACATTGCAAATGTCAATGGTACTGGTACTACCACATTGCAAATGTCAATGGTACTGGTACTACCACATTACAAATGTCAATGGTGCTGGTACTACCACATTGCAAATGTCAATGGTACTGGTACCACCACATTGCAAATGTCAATGGTGCTGGTACTACCACATTGCAAATGTCAATGGTGCTGGTACTACCACATTGCAAATGTCAATAGTAATGGTACTACCACATTGCAAATGTCAATGGTACTGGTACTACCACATTGCAAATGTCATTGGTACTGGTACTACCACATTGCAAATGTCAATAGTAATGGTACTACCACATTACAAATGTCAATGGTGCTGGTACTACCACATTGCAAATGTCAATGGTACTGGTACCACCACATTGCAAATGTCAATGGTGCTGGTACTACCACATTGCAAATGTCAATGGTGCTGGTACTACCACATTGCAAATGTCAATGGTACTGGTACTACCACATTGCAAATGTCAATGGTACTGGTACTACCACATTACAAATGTCAATGGTGCTGGTACTACCACATTGCAAATGTCAATAGTACTGGTACTACCACATTGCAAATGTCAATGGTACTGGTACTACCACATTGCAAATGTCAATGGTACTGGTACTACCACATTGCAAATGTCAATGGTGCTGGTACTACCACATTACAAATGTCAATGGTGCTGGTACTACCACATTGCAAATGTCAATGGTGCTGGTACTACCACATTGCAAATGTCAATGGTACTGGTACCACCACATTGCAAATGTCAATGGTGCTGGTACTACCACATTGCAAATGTCAATGGTGCTGGTACTACCACATTGCAAATGTCAATGGTGCTGGTACCACCACATTGCAAATGTCAATGGTGCTGGTACTACCACATTGCAAATGTCAATGGTACTGGTACTACCACATTGCAAATGTCAATGGTACTGGTACTACCACATTACAAATGTCAATGGTGCTGGTACTACCACATTGCAAATGTCAATGGTACTGGTACCACCACATTGCAAATGTCAATGGTGCTGGTACTACCACATTGCAAATGTCAATGGTGCTGGTACTACCACATTGCAAATGTCATTGGTACTGGTACTACCACATTGCAAATGTCAATAGTAATGGTACTACCACATTACAAATGTCAATGGTGCTGGTACTACCACATTGCAAATGTCAATGGTACTGGTACTACCACATTGCAAATGTCAATGGTACTGGTACCACCACATTGCAAATGTCAATGGTGCTGGTACTACCACATTGCAAATGTCAATGGTGCTGGTACTACCACATTGCAAATGTCAATGGTACTGGTACTACCACATTACAAATGTCAATGGTGCTGGTACTACCACATTGCAAATGTCAATAGTACTGGTACTACCACATTGCAAATGTCAATGGTAGTGGTACTACCACATTGCAAATGTCAATGGTACTGGTACTACCACATTGCAAATGTCAATGGTGCTGGTACTACCACATTACAAATGTCAATGGTGCTGGTACTACCACATTGCAAATGTCAATGGTGCTGGTACTACCACATTGCAAATGTCAATGGTGCTGGTACTACCACATTACAAATGTCAATGGTGCTGGTACTACCACATTGCAAATGTCAATGGTGCTGGTACTACCACATTGCAAATGTCAATGGTGCTGGTACTACCACATTGCAAATGTCAATGGTGCTGGTACTACCACATTGCAAATGTCAATGGTGCTGGTACTACCACATTGCAAATGTCAATGGTGCTGGTACTACCACATTGCAAATGTCAATGGTGCTGGTACTACCACATTACAAATGTCAATGGTGCTGGTACTACCACATTGCAAATGTAAATGGTGCTGGTACTACCACATTACAAATGTCAATGGTGCTGGTACTACCACATTGCAAATGTCAATGGTACTGGTACTACCACATTGCAAATGTCAATGGTGCTGGTACTACCACATTACAAATGTCAATGGTGCTGGTACTACCACATTGCAAATGTCAATGGTACTGGTACCACCACATTGCAAATGTCAATGGTGCTGGTACTACCACATTGCAAATGTCAATGGTGCTGGTACTACCACATTGCAAATGTCAATGGTACTGGTACTACCACATTGCAAATGTCAATGGTACTGGTACTACCACATTGCAAATGTCAATGGTACTGGTACTACCACATTGCAAATGTCAATGGTGCTGGTACTACCACATTGCAAATGTCAATGGTGCTGGTACTACCACATTGCAAATGTCAATGGTGCTGGTACTACCACATTACAAATGTCAATGGTGCTGGTACTACCACATTGCAAATGTCAATGGTGCTGGTACTACCACATTACAAATGTCAATGTTGCTGGTACTACCACATTGCAAATGTCAATGGTGCTGGTACTACCACATTGCAAATGTCAATGCTGCTGGTACTACCACATTACAAATGTCAATGGTGCTGGTACCACCACATTGCAAATGTCAATGGTGCTGGTACTACCACATTGCAAATGTCAATGGTACTGGTACTACCACATTGCAAATGTCAATGGTACTGGTACTACCACATTACAAATGTCAATGGTGCTGGTACTACCACATTGCAAATGTCAATGGTACTGGTACCACCACATTGCAAATGTCAATGGTGCTGGTACTACCACATTGCAAATGTCAATGGTGCTGGTACTACCACATTGCAAATGTCAATGGTGCTGGTACTACCACATTGCAAATGTCATTGGTACTGGTACTACCACATTGCAAATGTCAATAGTAATGGTACTACCACATTACAAATGTCAATGGTGCTGGTACTACCACATTGCAAATGTCAATGGTACTGGTACCACCACATTGCAAATGTCAATGGTGCTGGTACTACCACATTGCAAATGTCAATGGTGCTGGTACTACCACATTGCAAATGTCAATGGTACTGGTACTACCACATTGCAAATGTCAATGGTACTGGTACTACCACATTACAAATGTCAATGGTGCTGGTACTACCACATTGCAAATGTCAATAGTACTGGTACTACCACATTGCAAATGTCAATGGTACTGGTACTACCACATTGCAAATGTCAATGGTACTGGTACTACCACATTGCAAATGTCAATGGTGCTGGTACTACCACATTACAAATGTCAATGGTGCTGGTACTACCACATTGCAAATGTCAATGGTGCTGGTACTACCACATTGCAAATGTCAATGGTACTGGTACCACCACATTGCAAATGTCAATGGTGCTGGTACTACCACATTGCAAATGTCAATGGTGCTGGTACTACCACATTGCAAATGTCAATGGTGCTGGTACTACCACATTGCAAATGTCAATGGTGCTGGTACTACCACATTGCAAATGTCAATGGTACTGGTACTACCACATTGCAAATGTCAATGGTACTGGTACTACCACATTACAAATGTCAATGGTGCTGGTACTACCACATTGCAAATGTCAATGGTACTGGTACCACCACATTGCAAATGTCAATGGTGCTGGTACTACCACATTGCAAATGTCAATGGTGCTGGTACTACCACATTGCAAATGTCATTGGTACTGGTACTACCACATTGCAAATGTCAATAGTAATGGTAATACCACATTACAAATGTCAATGGTGCTGGTACTACCACATTGCAAATGTCAATGGTACTGGTACAACCACATTGCAAATGTCAATGGTGCTGGTACTACCACATTGCAAATGTCAATGGTGCTGGTACTACCACATTGCAAATGTCAATGGTACTGGTACTACCACATTGCAAATGTCAATGGTACTGGTACTACCACATTACAAATGTCAATGGTGCTGGTACTACCACATTGCAAATGTCAATGGTACTGGTACTACCACATTGCAAATGTCAATAGTACTGGTACTACCACATTCCAAATGTCAATGGTACTGGTACTACCACATTGCAAATGTCAATGGTACTGGTACTACCACATTGCAAATGTCAATGGTGCTGGTACTACCACATTACAAATGTCAATGGTGCTGGTACTACCACATTGCAAATGTCAATAGTACTGGTACTACCACATTGCAAATGTCAATGGTACTGGTACTACCACATTGCAAATGTCAATGGTACTGGTACTACCACATTGCAAATGTCAATGGTGCTGGTACTACCACATTACAAATGTCAATGGTGCTGGTACTACCACATTGCAAATGTCAATGGTGCTGGTACTACCACATTACAAATGTCAATGGTGCTGGTACTACCACATTGCAAATGTCAATGGTGCTGGTACTACCACATTACAAATGTCAATGGTGCTGGTACTACCACATTGCAAATGTCAATGGTACTGGTACCACCACATTACAAATGTCAATGGTGCTGGTACTACCACATTGCAAATGTCAATGGTACTGGTACTACCACATTGCAAATGTCAATGGTACTGGTACCACCGCATTGCAAATGTCAATGGTGCTGGTACTACCCCATTGCAAATGTCAATGGTACTGGTACTACCACATTGCAAATGTCAATGGTGCTGGTACTACCACATTGCAAATGTCAATGGTACTGGTACTACCACATTGCAAATGTCAATGGTACTGGTACTACCACATTGCAAATGTCAATGGTACTGGTAGTACCACATTGCAAATGTCAATGGTGCTGGTACTACCACATTGCAAATGTCAATGGTACTGGTACTACCACATTGCAAATGTCAATGGTGCTGGTACTACCACATTGCAAATGTCAATGGTGCTGGTACTACCACATTACAAATGTCAATGGTACTGGTACTACCACATTGCAAATATCAATGGTGCTGGTACTACCACATTGCAAATGTCAATGGTACTGGTACTACCACATCGCAAATGTCAATGGTGCTGGTACTACCACATTACAAATGTCAATGGTGCTGGTACTACCACATTGCAAATGTCAATGGTGCTGGTACTACCACATTACAAATGTCAATGGTGCTGGTACTACCACATTGCAAATGTCAATGGTGCTGGTACTACCACATTACAAATGTCAATGGTGCTGGTACTACCACATTGCAAATGTCAATGGTACTGGTACCACCACATTACAAATGTCAATGGTGCTGGTACTACCACATTGCAAATGTCAATGGTACTGGTAGTACCACATTGCAAATGTCAATGGTGCTGGTACTACCACATTGCAAATGTCAATGGTACTGGTACTACCACATTGCAA